>NC_056735.1:359843323-359965823 GCF_019279795.1 Protopterus annectens
TCGGATACCTCTGATATCCTTATTTCTAAGAAAGTTATTTGGTTGAGAAGCAAGGTGATCTTCCTTGCCCCTTTCTGCCCTTGCCAAGTGTGGTTTCCCTTCCTCCAACCTCCCCTGTTACAACCTCCTTGGATCCTGGACACTCGTCAGGACCTAGTATCTCACCCACAAGGGCGGGCTTTTCCAAATCAATCCACCCTCAAGCCGACAGCATGGTTTCTCTACTTCCGTTAGTCGGCAGGCAGGCAACCCTTCCCTCTTCTCCCTGGGATGTTCTGGCCTCCCACAAACCAGCCACCAGAAAACTCTGCAGAGATAAGTGGAAAAGATTCGCTATCTGGTTGAATAATCAGATGCTAGAACCCTTTTCAACTCCTACAGCCACCATTCTTCATCTGAGTTGTTTAACAATGGGGCATCAGCCTCTATTAGAGTCCATTTGGCAGCTATTTCAAATTTCCATAATGGTTCAGATGGAGTCCCTCTTACCTCCACCAGACTCTGCAAGACCTTTCTCAAGGGAGTTTTCCATAGTAGACCTGTCCGGCAGCCTGTAGAGACATGGAATCTCTCCTAGCTTCTCCAGTGTCTCTCTACCTCCCTTTGTGCCTGCCGCGATATGTCATCTAAAATTCCTGTCATGGAAGTCTGTTTTTGTTGGCTGTCACATCAGCCAGACTGATACGAGGTACAAGCCTTGTGCATCAAGAGCCTATATCTAATCTTCCATAAGGACATTGTCTCCCTTTATACTAACCCCATACCTTCATCAAACATTACATACTGCATCTGTCTCCGAGCCGGCAGCTTACCAAGCTAAAGATCCGAGCGCAAAGTTCCTCCCCCTTACCCATACTACACTGCAACCTCCTTCCAATCCTCTGATCTAGTTTGCCGCAGCTTTGCCAACACTAGATTATTGAGCTCCATGCAGGTATAGTTTGTTCATCAAACTTTAGATCTGTGTGGTTTCTGAGTGTGAAACTAGTTTATCTTTTTCCCCCTCTAACCTCTGGTTTTGCGTTCAACTAGAAAAAAGTGGTAGAGAAGGAAAGTTTTTTTTTTTAATTTTCACCCAGTGTAGTCTTCCCCTTCCCGCACTTGGCGTGCGTGTGCTTGGCTAGTTGGCTTGGTTATGTCAGAGGCTCAAAAGCAGACTTTCTCTAAGTGCAGTGTGTGGCCATAAGCTGTTGCCAGCCGATGGTCACACTCTGTGCGTTGTTTGTCTGGGGGTTCCTCATCTCACATCGGGCTGCAAGATGTGTGCAGCATTCAACCCCCAGGCCCTGCGGGATTGCAGGACCAAGCTGATTCTGCGGGTCTTCTGCCAGCAAAGTCAACCACCTCTCCTGCCGCATCTGTCAGCCACTGCTGTGGCTGTTCAGCCTTCTGGCCCTCTTCCCCTGTTTGAGACTCCCACTCCCATTTCCAAACGGGACGAGAGAGAGGCCATGAAGGACAAACACAAAGTAGTGAGAGAGACAGGGAGAGGGGTTGTAAGAGATGAGCAGACTCTGATCCGTTAGTTCCCTCCCCCTGCTAAAGTGATTTCTACTCCATAGAAAGTTGCCAAGCTGTCTTCCCCCTGCTTCATTCTCTACAATTCTCTCTAGTGCCGGAGGAGTCTGGGCCTGCTTCGAGGTTGTCCTCGCATCAGCCCTCCTGCCTGGTATTGGTGACGTCCTCAAGATCTACAAGGAGCCCCTCTGAAGCTGACATGGATCGAATTATGAGAAGTTTCCTGCAAACTCAATTGCATATGGGAGTGTTGTTGGCTCCCCAGCTGGAGCGGGGAGTTCAGCTCTGACATTTGCCCCGATAGCTCCTTCTCCGATCCACCCTCGGGTTTTGGAGTCCATGGATCCGAGGAGCTCCAAGTCAGGGGGTTGGCGCCGATGGTTCCTCCAACGTATACGCCAGCCATGCTCTTGAATCTGTCAGATTCTCTGTGTTGGATCCGAGCTCTCTGAGCTGAGATCTGGGTGTCGGATCTGAGGTGATGTATGTCGTCCCTGT
Source organism: Protopterus annectens (assembly GCF_019279795.1). Taxonomy (NCBI): domain Eukaryota; kingdom Metazoa; phylum Chordata; order Ceratodontiformes; family Protopteridae; genus Protopterus; species Protopterus annectens. The sequence continues at coordinate 359,845,340 of NC_056735.1, forward strand.
TGTGGTCTCTGCATACCATCCCTCTGGGTCCAGCTGTTCTGGCCTGTGCTCCAATCCCCTCGGATCTAAGGGGCATGGCTACCCGCCCCACCAGTTTCAGGGAAGGCCAGCTCCCCTTTGGCTTTTGACTTTAGAGAGGGTTCTCTCTAGAGGTTCGAGACCCCTCACTCTTTCCTCTGAGTCCGCCCATGCTCCCTCTCAACTAAGTTTCTTCCATCCAGGACTCCCAGGGCTAGTCTGTGTCAGATACACCCCAGATGGTTCCTCTTGACAAATGACTGCTTGTGAGCCCTCCCTGGAGAGCCCCTCCCCCGAGGAGGCCACTCATAAATGCCAGTGCAAGAGGAGGCACATGGACTCCCCAGAGTCCCTCACTGAGGATATCAACTTGGAGGAAGGGGGAGGTTCCCCCAGATTGTCCCCCGAAGATGTCTCCTTCAGAGTCTATGGAAATTCTTCGCCGGGGGGGGGGGGGTTGGTCCACCCAAAAACCTTCCTCAGACTAGTCTGTATTTCTAGAGGCGTTCACAAGCCCATCTTGTGTCCCCCACCAGCTGACCATGTGGTGGATCTCATTACCACCAGAGTTTGGAAGAAACTGGACACTGTAGAGCCAATACCCAAATGGCCTGAAAAAGTATTGAGCCCTCCTGCTCACAAGCCCACTTGGAGTAAGGGTTTCAGAGTTGATGCCATGGGGGTGGTGGCAGCCACCAAAAAGGAACTGGCCCAGGAAAGTTCCTCTGTCCATCCTCCGGACAAAGAGTAGGGCAGTGGATAGTCTTGGAAAGTGGCCGTTTGCTTCAGCTACCTTTGCTAGAAGGGTGCTGAGTTACATGGCCCACGTAATTAGACTTCAGCGCGACCTTATGAAAGAGTACGCGGAGTCTCCCCCGGAGTCCCATTTTGGACAAGGATAGACATTCTTGGCTCTTATAGCACTCTAGTCTGTTTGAAATACATCCATGCATCTACTCTCTCATGTCACCGAGGGAGCTGCTTGAGCGGCCGGGTCCAGTATTGCCATTAGGCATCATGCCTGGCTCCAGCTTTGTGATTTTTCGGAACCTTTCAAGGTGTCCTTCGCGAATGCCCCTTTTGTCTGTTTGACCTTGTTTGGGAAGACCGTCCGAGATGTGCTATTCCAGAGCGAGAAGGACGGGGAAACGCAGTCTGCCATCGGGATCCACTTTAGCCGTCAAAGGCCCTTCTCCAGGAGCCAGTGAGGGCAGCAGAAGTTGTGGTTCCAGAAGTCTTAGTAGTCCTGGAACGCTCCGGACTCCTCCCCTAGAGGCAGAGGGAGACAACGTGGATGCTGCCCCAGAGGCAGAGGGGGACCGAAGAACTTCGGGTCAAGGGAGCCCTTTTCTGACCGACCCGCACAGCAGCCCTGAGGGGTTGCACGACTGCTCCTCTGGAGGCAGTCTGGGAGGGGGATGTTTTTTGAGGCACCTAGCCCAGTGGGAGTCTATCACGTCCGATCGCTGGGTGCTTTGAATAATATCCAGACGCTATTCTATTCCCTTCATAAACAGTCCCCTATCAACAAGGTGCCTCCCGGACGTCCCACCCACTCAAAGGGAGGCAGCAGCTTTGGAAATAAAGCTACTAAAAAGAGCAATCCAGCTTGTGCCCACAGACCAGTCCGATCGGGCATCTATTCCAGGTTCTTTTTGGTGCCAAAACAGGGGACTTAAGGCCGATCTTCGACCTATCCACAGTGAATCTGTCTGTTGCCAAGGAGAAGTTCCGGATGGTCCCTGTACAATCCATCCTGCCGTTCTTGCTGGAGGAAGACTGAATGTGGTTGATAGACCTCAAGGATGCGTACTACCATATCCTGATGGACAGGCGATCCAGTAGGTTCCTCCGCTTTCATCTAGGAGCCAGTTACTACCAATTCAGGTTCCTACCCTTCGGTCTCACCACAGCCCCCAGGGTGTTTACCAAGGTCATGGCAGTTGTAGCGGCCCACCTGAGGCTTCAGGGCATTTAGGTCTTCCCGTACCTAGGCGACTGGCTTCTCAAAGCATCCATCAGGCATCAACTTGTGCTAGCCAGAAACTTCAGTTGTCGAGTCGGCTGGGTATCGCAATAAACCTAAAGTCTTCTCTTCAACCTGTTCAAACTCTAGACTTCATAGGGGCAAGAATAGATTCCCTTCAAGCCAGGGTATTTTTGACCCCAGACAGACTTTGGAGCCTGGCCCTTCACGTTTTGTCACTTCAGACTCCTGCACCCCAGCTGAGTTAGTCCTGAGAGCCCTAGGGCCCATGGCAGCAGCTATAAATCTGGTTCCTTTTGCACGTCTGCATGCGAGTGTGTTACAGTGGATGTTAAAGGTTCAGTGGTCTCTACTATATCAGTCTCAAGACTTTCCGATTCCTTTAAGCTAAGTGTGCAAAGCTTCTCTCGTGGTGGCTTCAATCCCAGGATCTGCGAGGAGGACGCCCCTTTGTTACGCCTCTGCCCAAAACCACGGTGACCACAGACTCATCCCGCTTAGGATGGGGGGTATTGCTCAGGCAGGACTGTCCCAGGCACATGGACCCCAAGCGAGATTGTTCTGCATATCAGTGTTGTAGAGATGAGCAGTCCTTTCAGCATTGCAGGCCCTTCGTACCTCTCTCCCTCTTGCGATCCAGTCAGACAGTGTCAGTGGTTCGGTTCATCAAACAGGGGTGAACCAGGCCCTATCCCTTTTGTTGAGAGTCTGAGTGTGAGAGGCTGTGTGGCAATGGGCTATCTCCACCAACCGTTTTCTGATAGCAACACACATCCCGGGTCAGTCCAATGTTTTGGCAGACACATTGAGCAGGACTATCCTTTCGCCTTACGAGTGGTCTCTGAACCCTTATGTAGCAGAACAAATATTCCTTGGGTGGGGTCAGCCTTGCTGCAATCTCTTTGCATCGCTGTCCAGTGTGAAGTGCAGTGATCTTTTCATTCAGATTCCCCTGACTGAGGAAGTCCCCAGAGACTCGTGTCCATGCCTGGCCCACCTGGTCTTTGTGCATCACTCGCTTCCTCTCATGACAAAATTCTCACAGAAAGCTTGTCTGTTGGGGAGCTGGGTTATCCTCATAGCCCAGTTCTGGCTTAGTCAAGTTTGGTTCTCTTGCCTACGGTCACATCTTCTAGCTACGCCCTGGAGTTTGGATCCCATTCTGGATTTCATTAGTCATCCCTTGGGAATTCCTCCTCCAAATCTGGACAGCCTCAAGCTCACATCTTGGTTGCTTCAGTTCAGTTTGCCAGGATTCCCGGTATCTTCTCCAGTTAAATCTATTCTGGTAGCTGCATTTAAGTAGTCTACCAGAAAAGTGTACAGTAGTAAATGGAAATGTTTTTCCATTTGGGCTTCTCAGAGAAATCTGGATCCTTTTACTGCTCCAGTTCCAGCGGTGTTGGACTTTTTTGTCTCATATTTTCCAGCAAGGGGCCAGCTCAGTTCAAGTTCTCTAGCTGCTGCCAGAATTTGCAAGACCTTTATCAAAGGTGCTTTTCTACTGAGACCTCCTTTCAAACCCCCCCCCCCCGGGGGATTTGATGTCTGTTCTTCAGGTCTTAGTTGTACCCCCCGTTCGAGCCCGCAGCATCAGTTGACCTGAAATTTTTGTCATGGAAGACCGCCTTCCTGTTAGCTATCACTTCAGCCAGGAGAGTGTCGGAACTTCAAGCCTTATGTAGGAACCCCCCATACCAAGTTTTTCATAAGGATAGGATGTCTCAGGACTAACCCGTATTTCCTTCCTAAAGTTGCTTCGGAGTCTATCAGGCTATTAATTTGCCTGTATTTTTCCCTAATTTTCAAAATACAAACTTCATTTGCTGGATGTTCACAGGCAGTTGTGTTTTTATACTTACATAGGTCCAAACCTTTCCTTAAATTTGATCAGCTTTTTGTTTCCTTTGCTAAACCCTTTTTAGGGAAACCAGTTTTGAAGGTGACTCTCGCTAACTAGATTTTGCTTTGTATTTTACAAGCACATAAAGAACTTGGATTACCAGAACCAGAAGGGGTTCATGCTCATTCTACTCGTTCTATGACTACTTCTGCTGCACTCTGGTCCAGCGTTTCCCTGGATGACATTTGTTCAACAGCTACCTGGGCTTCCTCTCATACTTCTATTACTCATAAGCTGGATATGGTGTCTAGAGGAAAGACTTCCTTTTGCTCTGCAGTGCTCCGGAATATCCTTCCTTAAGGGTCTCCCAAGATTTCTGTTAGCTGGAGACTGTCCCATAGATTGATGAACAAATGAAGTTAACTACTTCAGATAGTTAATGTACTCACCGTAACTATCCATCTGAGTAGTTAGACTTCATTTGTCAGCAAACTTCCCTCCCTCCCCTGATCTTGGTGGTTTATTTCTCTGTTTGAGCTCTATGTCCTGAGTCTGACGAGCCTGGTGTGTGTGTTTGATTCAGGTTTTTGGTATCTTAAGTTGTCACTCAGTGGGTGGCAAACTCGATCTGAGGATTGGAAGGAGGTTGCAGTGTAGTATAGGTAAGGGGGAAAAGCTTGGATCTTTAGCTTGGTAAGCTTCCAGCTTGGATCCATATCGGATCCGGAACCCACAGATTGCTGACAAATGAAGTCTACTCAGATGGAACGTTATGGTGAGTACATAACTTTTTTTCTTGGTTCTGTAACTGATACCAGGATCCATCCCCATGTGGGAGACCTGTAGGTTTTCCAGTAAGTGTGAATTGAAGACTGGCTTTTACACTTGCATCAAAGTACATAGTTCAGTCATTTCTACTTGTTAAAACCTTCTTTCCTGTTTATTCCAAGTCACAGTTGTTGAAAGGGGTTTTACATATTGGACCACAAAATGTTGGGGTGCCATCCTGGGACCTTTAATAATTGTGTTGGAGTAGCTAACTCCATCTCTTTGAACCAGTAGTCTCTTCTTCCCTGAAATGTTACTTGAAAAAACTGCTTTACTGAATATCCTCACTTTGGCCAGATGTGTATGAGTTTCAAGTACTCATGTCTTCTCGCCTCTTTTCCATAAGAACAGAGTGACTCTTAAAACCATCTCTTCCTTCATGCCAAAATGTTTCTGGGTTTATTTTTTGAATAAATCTATTCACCTGCCTGTGTTCCCTAAACCTAAAAGGAGAGGAGATAATTCTGCATACGTTGAATGTCCACGCAAGCAGTGTACTACCCAGGACAGACTAAAGATTTCAGAATGTCAGACCAACGTACTCTCCTTTGAAGGCAAGTAAAAAGGGCAGTCGGTTTACAAGTGAATCATTTGCAAGTGTCTGTGGCTTCAGTGATCTAATGATGAACTTGGTATATTTGTGTAAGTTAACTCCTTTCAGGAGATGGTTGAACAGATAATTGTTGCAGTACTAACCTGCTCCTTCCTCTCATACTTTTTATTTTGTCTTCTGGCTGGGGTTGGGTCTCTGCCTGTTCCTTTTTCTGACATGGCATTTTACTTTTTCACACTATATTTTTCTGGAGCGTTAGACTTCAGCTTCTCTCTTTTAAAGCAAGGTGGCACTGAATTTTGGACCCTGTATATCCTTTTTATACTAGAATGCTTGATTGGAGGGTGTATGAGGAAAGGGCTCAAAGCTTTAAGTAGACTGGATCCCATATATCCTTTGCAGGGTACATCCCATATAGGCTATATGCTACTGCTAAGGCAGATTAACTTGCACAGTTTTACTTAAAGCTTGTACACACATTGCATTTGGTACAGCTTCAAAAGATAGGTCCTTTGATCACCTAGGAAGGATTACACTGGGTTCAGTCTTAGATTCAAGCAGTAAATGCCCTTCATAGAACCAGATATTGATGAACAGCTGGAGGTAACACAACTTCAGTAAAATTGTGGTTAAGCATGCTTGTGATCAGCTCTTGTCTGAATTTCTGACTCAGTTTGCTCTCAGCCCCTGGATGTGTAGCCAGGGGCTAAGACGCATGGATTTTGTACTGTTCCACAGCAAAATGCTGGTTGTGCCAAATGTCTCCGTTAGAGTTCATGTTCTTTGAAGGTCAGAGTTCCAAGCTATGGGCACAATTCTTGATCTAGTCACTGCCAAGGAACTGAACAGATTAGGTAGGTTCTTCTGTGTTATCTCCACCAGTCAAAGCTTTCACCTTCAGTATTGAACTATTAACCTTTCCTAAATGCTGTTCCACATATCCTGTTTATGTTGGTGTTAGTGTGTGCCTAAGTAGGCAGCTCAAGTTTCTTTACTTGAGTGAATGGCTTTTGGGTGCTTCTGCCAGAATGGCTACAGTCAAAGAAATAAATGCTGCATTACCCTTTGTTCCTTATCATGGTGTTGCATTATTTCTCAAATACTTCCATCATTGCAGGTTTTTCACATTCAATAGGGACGATTAAACTTCTAGTCCAGAGTATTACAGAAGGGGTACTGTCTATTGAGCAAGCTGTATTGGAGCATCTGTTTAAATCCCAGTCATCCTTTCACACTTGAATCTTGTTAAAGATATTGGTTATTCTGCACATAGCATTTGGAGATGTAACACTAAAATGCCCTAAGGTATGATTTGTGTAATTGTAAAAAAAAAAATCAGAAGGTTATGCTGCAATGGAACTTGTTCATAGCATCTTCAGATGTACATGATCTGTGTTGACTTTTGACCCAGATGTGCCTTTTCTGCGTTGTAGTGGGGGAGTTCATTTAATTGCCGTTGATCTGTAATGGAAGGATTCTGTACATAACTGTTAAGTTTAAGGGCAGTTCAGTTTATCGCCAAGGGGCTTTAAGAATTGCTTGCAAGACTGCTTTTGCAGCCTTACAGTATTTGAAGTATTAGGATCCATGTACCTTTGCAGAAAGGCCTTAACTGTTTAAAACTAAACTCTGTTCAAGGTATGTATCCCTGAGGAGCGTTTACAAATTTGTTTCCGGTTTTGGGATACCTTTGTGCTAGACAGACCCACCTCTGTCCCAAGTGGAAAATGGAAGTCTCCCAGATATGTAGGACTCCAGAATCCAGTCATTTATAGTACCACATGAAGTAGCTGTTTTTTGTTTGCTTTAGGTGTAGACTTCTCCATACATTCAGTTATACAATGTACTAGTTAAAGATAAATGTGTGAAAAGCGATGTCTTCCCAGTATGCTAATGCTTTATATGAGAACCATCAATACTTGGTTTTCACAGCCATGTAGCCTTTGAAGAAACACCCTAGCAAACTATGTAGAGATGTATGCATTTAAGATGAGCTGAAAAATATGCACGTAGTACTTGTGTATACTGCATGTATGTCATAAGTCGAAGCAACTTTGTACGTTTCTGAAGTTTGCTGACAAGTGCTACCATAAGCCAATATAAGGCTTCACTGCAGGGAATAGACCCCCTTTTTGTTGAATATATAATTGAAGAGGGGGAAGGATAAATAAAGGGGAACGTGTGAGGTGTGCATGTCCAAACATTTAATCTACTTCATGCAAGATAAATGACAGATGGTTAGGTGGGTGATAACCCTCCTGCATCTTCCCTCATCTTTGTGAACACTACCTATTGTTTTGTGATGGGAGAGGATGTGGGGAAATGCAGCAGGGGTAGGTTTGAAACAATAGGATGGTTGCACAGATGAAGGGGGATGGGTTGGGTCAGAGCCCTAATCAAACCACTACACCAGCCTGGAGGTTCAGTTTCTGACTTGCCAAGAGGTGTCAAGACAAGTAGACCCTGAAGAAGGGTTTTCTTAGGAGGCTCAAAATTAGGAGCCTGCTGGGGAAGTGAGTCTTGCAGCTAATGCAGGAGATGTTGATGCTGACCCTACTGGCTCTCCAAAGCCCCCTTAGTAGCAACCTTCACCACAGCCTGCAGCTGAGACTGTGATTAGATCTCCTGGCTGTTTTCACAGGCGGAGCAGCCACTTGTGCGATGATGCGGACCTGGGAGGTGTTTTACTGGTGGTGGGGATAGTTCCCTTACTGGAGTGGAATGCTGCTTCTGAAGTGCCAAGACTGTTAAAGACCTGCAGAGGAAGACTAAGTGGAGGTGAAATAATGTAATATTTTATTATTTCAGATTAAGTAAGAACTTACTACATGAGAGGAGTAGTGTGTGAGGTCAGGGACCAACTCCCCTAAGGTGCTGTCTCATCTCTGCCTGCTCTTGTGCTGCAAAACAAAATGGGGAAAATTGTATTGTATCGTTAGCACAGTACAGATAGTAACGATTTTTATATAAAGAGTATTATGCTAAACTGGTATGTTGATTTTCTGTGACAGGTGCTGTGCTGTTGGGGAGTCATTTGTGTAGGCTACCTTTTGTAAGCCATCACAGGATACCCGCCGACTGGTATCTGCACATTCCCCACTCACTGCATTAAAGAAAAAATGAAAGCCTATGAAGAAGATATAAGTTGGACTTTATCGTAAGTGCAAGTGAGATTACCCCCCCCCCCCCCCAACTCAAGTAACTGTCAGTGGGCTGTTTTTTGGCAAGTGGCTTAAAATGTGTGATTATATTGTAAGCACCCTGCAAAATGGTATGAACCATAAAGGTACTACTGTTTTGCTAAGTGTTCAGTAAACAAATTACTTTTTTTGCAATTAAAAAAAAAGTATGTGTAACCTCCACATTTGATGGTATTATCCATGTCATTATTCCATACAAAAGGGTCTTGGGTCTGACATCGGATCAGAGCTGGCAGCTTAGCACAGGCAGATTGAGGGCTCAAGCTCCTTTCTTTCCCATAATCCCCTGTTGCCTTCCAACCTTCAGATCTCTTTTGTCCCACATTTGCTATAGACCTGATCCATCTGGCTCTTGCTTCAGTTAAGTACTTTAACTTGATTTTATTAATTTAACTTAGGTTACCTTGATAGGTTTTGCCCCCCTTAGATTTTCTAGTTTTGAGTGTGGTGTAGTTTCCCTATTAGTCCATGTTTTTGGAGCCCTTTTTGTTGCTAGTGCCCCTTTTAGTGTTGGGGCTTTAGTTAAATTGTCTGAAAAGCCCTCTGGTTTTAAAAAGTGCTCTTCGTGTAGTTGGAAGATGCCTAATTCTGACTCACATGAGGAGTGCCTGTATTGTTTAGGAGCTCCTTGCCTGGAGGTTGAATGTGACGTTTGTGCCGCATTCAACCCCAGGGTTTTGCGGAGCATTGAAACAAGCTGCTGCTAAAAGGTATGGTGCGGGGGGGGGGTCCTTTTGTTTCCCTCTAAGGTTTCCACTTCTGACCCCAAGAGTAAGACCCCTTCCATGCCTCCAGTGGCTTGTAAATAGGTGAGGCTGTCTGACTCTAGATCACTGGATCGGACTCAAGCCCAGGCCATCTCAGATCAGAGATCTTTGGATCTGGGGTGTTTGGATTTTCTGCCGGTTCCAAGGTCTCCTTGGATCCACCCATGGTTAATGAAGACCTAGCCTTACCTAGGTCTTCTAACCAATTGTAACAGTTGGCTCCTAGGCCCCAAAGCCTAACTCCAGATCACAGACTACTATCCTTGGAGTCTCCAGCCAAGTCTACTCACTCCTCTACTTTCTTCATATCATCTAGGAGTTGGTTGCCTTCAGGAAAAGGCAGGATTATGAGTAGCTTTCCCAAAGCCCAGTTAGAGCTGGGGCTTCTGTTGTCTCCAGCCCATCTGGCTAGGGGAGCCTCTCCAGTTCCAACTCTCCATTCTTTTCTTCCAACCCAAGGGGCTTTGGAATCTCGGGACCTGGTTACTTGCTGTTAGATCCTGGTGGTGTTTAGTATTCCCATTTTCTCGACCCCATCAGGGTCCCTGGTGTGCCCAGTCCCACTGCCCTTGGATCAGAGTGAGCCCTGTGCCGGAGTGGTCGGTGCTAGCTCCATGGGGACAAGGTTGGGTCCGTGTTTGTTGGACCAACCTCTTCCCCTGGGGGGGGGGGTTCGGCCCTTGATAGCTCTGGACTGGTATAATCCAGGGGCCATGGAGCTGTATCGGGGCTTGCCCCTCCTCTCTGAAGGACTTTGTCTTCTGGGGTTGGGGATGAAAATGTTTCCAGCCACGTTGGCCTTCCGGGTGGTAGAGAGGACCTTCTCCAGAACTGGAGCTACATCTCCCGCGTCCATTCCTGCCCCTCTCTGCTTTGGGTGGCAAGGCCTCTCGATCCTGTCCAGGGTCAACCCTCTTTCTAGCCTTCAGAAGGTTTCTTCCCTGCACAGGGTTCCCACATCTGAGTCCTCCCTGGAGGAGGCACCTCTTAAGAGAAAGTGCAAGAGGAGGCATTTGGACTCTCCCTCAGACTCCCTCAAAGAGGACACTGACCTTGATGGCGCCTGGTTCCTCCAGATCCCCCCCAATGTCAACTTTGGTAATATCCTTGATCTTGAAGCAGGACAGATGGGTCTCCTTAACCCCCATCTTAGAGGAGTCCATGATGTTCGTGTTTCACTGTTGCAGTCATTACATATGAGTAAACCTGCTGGCAGGTTGCCCTCAGCCGGCCTGAATTTCAAAGTCTTGGGTCCTGCGTCGGCTGCTGTCACCCCCTCCCTGACGTCAGGTCGTCAGGGGTATAAAAGAAGCAGCCAACGCCATTTTCTTTAGTCTTTCTTGCCGCACTGTGCCCGAAGCAGAAGCAGTTCGCAAGTGCCGGTCAGCCGACTCATGAGATTTTCATGTTTGAGTTTCGGATTTGAAGCCTTCAGTAAAGCTAAGTACCCCGTTGGGGAAACTCTTTTTCTTGCTCCAGACCGATGTCGGAAAAAGTTAATTGTATTTCTTGTGGGAAACAAATACCTCAAGGATTTTCATTCTTACTGTATTCCTTGCCTAGGTCCTGATCACAACGTTTCTGGTTTTGTGCTAGATTTAACCAACGCACTATTAAGCGTTGGTATGATTTTGCTTTAAACTATTTTGGACGCCGGTTTAATTATCCAGACATGTCTGATAGCCATCCGACTACCGGAGTTCACAAAAAATGCAAAGAAAAGGAAAGAGGCAACCGAGGCCTAACACTGACTGTGCTTCTCCTAAGCCAGTCGCCTGTTCACCGGTCATCAGTGAGGTGCTTTCGCAGCCTCTGACGCCCACTACTTTAGAGTCACAGGCTGCTACAGACTTCCACATGGAGTCTGCCATGCTGCTGGAAACTCAAGATATTGGAGCCTCTGATATCCCAGAGACGCTGAGCAGCCACTGGCTTCTGAGGGTGTATTCAGACCTAAACATGTTTACATCAAACCAACTACAGCTTCAAAGGAAAAGACTAAAGCACCTTCCAAAGCCAAGAAACAAACTCTAGAGCAACGTAGTCAGGCCTCTATGCCCAAAAAACAGATGCTCAAAATGGCCGAAGACTTGATTACCTTGATCTAGGGTTCCCATCCCCCTCCTGAAAAGAGGCCTAGGCAAGAAACTAACTATGAATCTTCAGATTGGGTTTCAATTTGTTCTGATCAGGAATATTCTCCCCCCCCCCATGAGGATTCTGATGCTGAAGAAATCTATACCTTTAGCTTCTCTTCGTGAGGACTAGTCTTTTGGGGAAACCTTACATACCACGAGGGAGCATTTCCACTGGGAGAGCCAAGATTTTTCAGATTCTAAAAAGAGGCTCAGGGATTTCCTTTTACAACCACAACACAAGCCACTAGCCATCCCACCTGTGTTAGACAGTGTAGATGTATTTTTGGAGTCTAGTCTTACCCCTGACTCCTTACCTCCAGCTCATGTTAAGCCTGACTGATATTACAGGGTTCCTGACTCTCATAAATTCCTTTTTAAAAACCCTGCTGCAGACTCAAACTATTTCTGAGGGTCCCAAAGGAGTTCAGGCTTCCGCTGCGAAAAACCTACCCCCTCTGACAGAGATTCTAGGGCACTGGATAGATGGAGGAAAAAAAGTTTACACATCTGCTACCTTGGCTATAAAGGCCTTAAACTGTCAGTTTCATATGCTCAAGTATCAGCAACAAGTTATGACATTGCTTAAACAGAAAATGTTAAACTCTGTGCAGAAAACAAGGAAATGCAGGATTTATTGCATGCAGCTGAACAAGTTGGAAATCATACATTGCAATGTGGTTTTGATTCTTTAGGGGACTCCTGCAGGGCTGCAGTCACAGGTTCTGTAATTAGGAGGCATGCTTGGTTAAAGGAACAAAATCTGCCTGATCATGTTAAAGCTAAATGATTAGATGCACCTTTACAGCATGTTACTTTGTTTGGTGTTAAGGCAGAAGAGGTGTTAAAGAAAATGGAGGACAAAGCTGAATCTATGCAAATAGTCAGATTTTTTTACAAGTACAGCCACCTAGGTTTAGTAGACACTGGCCAACAAAGAATTGGTCCTTTCCTGTGTCAGACCTCCAAGGGGCAGATCCCAGGCGCAAGGGTCATACCGGCCAAAGCAATGGGGGGGCTTCTACCTCCAAAGTTGGAGAAGACATCACAAGCATACAGGAAACAGTCCCACTGACTTCCCCCTGCCTGCACCAAGCACTTATCTCTTGGCAGCACCCTTGGGGGGAAAATTAGCACTTTTTTTCTCAATTGGCACATTATAACCCAGGACAAGTGGGTCCTGAATATTGTCACAAAGCTACAAGCTCCATTTCCATACCCTGCCAAAGGCTGGCCAGATCTGCCAAAAAATCAGTGGGCAGAGGCACAAAAACAAGTCTCATCCCTCATGGACATGGGGGCCATTCAAGTACCAGAGCAAGAGCAGAGACAAGGATTTTACTCAAGACTGTTCTTGGTACCCAAAAAGGACAAGGCCTGGAGGCCAATACCGGACCTATCTATTTTGAACACATTCCTGGATATACCAAAATTCAACATGTTGACTTTGCAGCAGCTTCTGCCCATGCTGGGCAAGAACGCTTGGCTTGTGACTTTAGACCTAAATGAGGCATACCTGCATGTCCCAATCAGAGAAATATGCAGAAGATACCTCAGATTCAAGGCTGGCTCACTGCATTACCAATTCTCTGCACTGCCCTTTGGCTTATCTACTGCGTCCAGGGTCTTTACAAAGTGCCTGGCACCAGTAATTGCATTCTGCAGACAGAGGAATACAAATATATCCTCACTTGGACAACGGTCTAATTCAAGCAGAGAACAAGGACATTCTTCTACAGCATTTGGCGTTAGTGAAAAGACTTCTAACATGCCTAGGGTACACAGTCAACAAAAAGAAATCAAAACTAGTACCCTCTCAAGAGATATTCCTGGGTGCAAGCTTGAATACAACTGCCCAGATGGCTTATTTCACGCCAGACAAAGGCAACCGACTACCTATTTCAAAATGTTGGCAACAAAGGCCCAGTTATCTGAAAGAAAAATTCTGTAGGCTTTGGGCTTCATGGCATCCTGCATCCTACTAATTCCATGTGCAAGACTGCATATGAGGAAACTTCAATGGTACCTAAAGTGTTTGGACTCAACATTGCCACAGCCTGGAAACTATGATTACTCATTCCCTGCCTGCAACAGGAGCTTCGATGGCGGGCAAAGGCTGGTCACCAAAACAAGGGACAGCCATTCACATTACTCCCAGCCAGGCAGACACTTAACAACTGATGCATCAGATTATGCCTGGGGGGGGCCCACACAGCATGAAGATGCATTCAAGGCACATGGACCTCCAAACCAAATGCATCTACATATCAATCAAAAAGAGATGCTAGCAGTTCAAAATGCCCTGACAGCCTTCAAGGATCTACTTCATCCAGGACAACTATTGATAGACAGAAACCATGGTCATGTGGTATAAACAAGCAGGGGGGAACACATTCTTACGCCCTTTGCAGGCTAGCCATGACTGTGGGATACAGCATTGACTTACTAAGTACATCTGCAGGCACAATTCCTGCCAGGAAGTAGAAATACTCTGGCAGATGAACTAAGCAGAAACCTCATGGATTCCCACGAATGGCACCTGGATCCATAAGTCTTTAGCATGATAAAGAAATGGGGATGCCCGGACATGGATCTATTTGCCTCCCCACACAACTACCAACTAAAAAGATTCTGCACAAAGATTTCACAGACAAGCATTGAAAGTGGACGCCCCATCAGTATATGCATTTCCCACTTTGCCTCTCCTCCCCAAGGTACTCCTAAAGGTCAGACAGACGAGCCAAAGATGATACTGATTGCCCCATATTGGCCCCGCCAGTACTGGTATCCAATACTAAGGAGCGTGTCTCAATGCCCAACTTGGACCTTACCTCAAATACCTCATCTACTGTCCTAGCAAAACGGTCAGATCCTGCACAGCCAGCTCAGAACTTTAAACCTGACAGCATGGCGAATAATGTAGTCATACAAAACACCTCTCAGTAAAGCTGTGATGGATGTCATTTTGGAAGCCAGAAGGCCTAGTACTAGAAAATCTTAATGCTGGAAAATGGAAGAGATTCTGTGCTTGGAACCAGGCACAAAGAACTGATACAGCTGTGCCAAATATTCCTCAGATTTTGCAATACTTCACTGAGATGCTGGACTATCTTTTTAATCTTTTAAAATTCATGCCTCTACCATTTCGGCTCATTACAATGTAGAGCCACCAATCTTTTCTCATCCCTTAAAGCAGTACCTCAGAGGAGCCAAAAATTTAAGACCTCCAAGGAGATCACTAATGCCTGCATGGGACCTCAACTATGTCTTGGAAAAAACTCGCCCTGCCTCCTTTCGAGCCAGCTGCTACTGCTGGTATAAAGTTTTTATCTTGGAAAACTGCTCTGCTCCTAGCAATAACTTCTGTGAGACGAGTTTCAGAGCTACAGGCACTCATGGCTGTGGAACCTTTTATCATTTTTTATCCAGACAGGGTTTCTGAGGACAAACCCAACTTTTATGCCTAAGGTGGTGTCCAGTGTGGCTCTCAAACCATTCACTTGCCAACCTTCTATCCAAATCCACAGAATGGGGTGGGGGGGATAATTCTGTTTTCTTTGGGTGTACGCAGACAGCTTTGATTCTACTTGGACAGAACCAAAGTTTTCAGAAAGGCAGAGCAATTACTAGTGACATATGCTGCAGGATCACAAGGAAAGGCGGTCTCAAAGCAGACTATTTCAAAGTGGATAGGCCACTGCATTAGTTTCTGCTATGTACACCATGGCAAGCCAGTACCTCAGGGCATTAGGCCACACTCAACCATAGGTTGATACTAGGCTATCTGCCCTAGGGCACTTATAAGCCTAGCCAGAGTGTGTTTGGCTTTCGCCACCCTTTTAGATTAGTTGACTGTGCCTCTGTATAGTAGGTCACAGAAGGTATCCATATTAAGGTTAGTTTACTGTACCTTTGTCTAGCAAGGTCACAGAAGAGAGCCCAGGGGTAAACTTATGGTCTCCCATCCACTCGTCAAGATCCCTCTTGTATAGGGTCAGTGAGGGGCTCTGCCTAACATGGATTGGGATTTTGTTCCAGAGTGAGGGGAGCCTCTGGGATATGAATCTGTCTCTCCAGCATGTCCTATTTATTTCTGTGCTGAGGTTCAAATCCCTGGAGCGTGTAGCTTTAAGAGATTTGGATTTCCTGAGGTGGAGCATGTCCATTAATTCTGGGTTGGACATGGCTTTATACTTGACACAGATCGCCTCTGAGTAGGCGGTATGCAACTGAGTAGAGCTGGAGTTTCCTTAGCTGAAGTGCATAGGGCATCTGAGTCCCTTGATCTCTTGGTGAGGTACTTTTGGGGTCTTTCCAATTGCTGCAGGTGTCTGGTAAGGTACATCCCAAATGGGGCATTGTATTCACTTATGGGCCTGATAAGTGATGCATAGAGGGGCACAATGACCTCTCTTGATCTAGATGTGAACCCTTTCGTGATGAGGTGGGCTATATAGAAGGTCTTTCTAACTACTTTGGCAACATGATTGTCAAAGGAGAGATTACTATCTACTTGGGTCCCCAAGTCCCTAATTACTTCCGTACTTAATGGATTACCACCTATGTGGTAATTTGTGTGCACTTTGATTTTCCCAAAGGGGATGACAATGCACATTTTGGCATTTAGCTGTAGGCCATGGCTCTGGCACCAGTTATCTGTCTGAGACCCTTTTGGAGGATGCTCATGTCAGCCGGAGAGTTTATTATGGCACCCAGTTTGCCGTCTGCAAACTGTCGGCCATAATCCACCCATGTTAGCCTGTACCTCGGAGAAATATATACTGAACAAGAGAGGTCCCAGGACTGAGCCTTGTGGGATGCCACTTGTAACTGGTTTAGAGTCTCACATGGCACCTGCAATTCTGACCATGTGGGTTCTGTTCCTGAGCCAGTTTGCAACCCATCTGGTGACATAGGGGTTGATATTTAAGCTGATGAGCTTATTTATGCCTGAGTGGGGTATTGTGTCGAAGGCTTTTGCGAGGTCCAGGTAGGCTGTGTGGACTACCTTCCCTTCATCTATAGCTTTGGCAACAGTTTCAAACAAGTCGACCAGGTTCAAGAGGCAAGATCTGCCCTTAAAGCCAAATTGGGTAGGATCCAGTGTCTTGGAGGTTCCCAATGTCCTTGTTTATGATTTCCATGATGATACGCTCCATAGCCTTGCATTTCCATGATGATACGCTCCATAGCCTTGCAGACCAGGCTAGTCAGGCTTATAGGGCGATAGTTTCTGGGGTCTGTTTTGGCACCACCTTTGTGGAGCAGGACCACTGTTGCTGTACGTCATTCCTTGGGTACATATCCTGTAGTACGGCTGAGATTGAACAGTGTCTTTAAGTGAGGGTTTAGTTCTTCTTGGAGCTCATGTAAGACGCAGCCTGGGACACCATCTGGTCCCATTGATGCTGTGTTTTTTTGCTTTGGAGAGGGCAGCCCTCACCTGTGCATCTGATCACAGGGAGGCTACATTCTGGTGGGATAGACATTTGCTCTTTTGGAGGGGAAGGGGGGGAGAAGTTTGCACTGAACCTTTCTGCCAGGATGTTGGCAATGTCTGTGGGTTCAGTGTATTTTTTGTCATTTTGCACTAACTCGGAGCATATCTGGGAGTTGCCTCCCAGGTTCCTGACAACTAAAGAAGGCCTTGTGATTATCCTTAGTGTGGTGTGCAATTTTTATTTTGAAGCTTGCCTTAAATGATTTT
Organism: Protopterus annectens; assembly: GCF_019279795.1. Taxonomy (NCBI): domain Eukaryota; kingdom Metazoa; phylum Chordata; order Ceratodontiformes; family Protopteridae; genus Protopterus; species Protopterus annectens. The sequence continues at coordinate 359,862,378 of NC_056735.1, forward strand.
ATGAGGGATCGTAGTTTCTTGCTAGTACTGATCAGAGACTCCTTCCCTTTTTGGGATTTTGCTCTCATGTAGTAGCTTCCTCCTGTTAGCTTATTTATGGCCGGGGTCCACCAGACAGGTGGTTTGCCTTTGGATGAGTGAGTCTTGGTTTTATTTGGGATAGCATGCTCCATGCATTCCTGTAGGTGTCCATAGAATGCTTTTGTAAAGGATTCTGTTTTGGGCCGTAGTTTCCACTGGCCTGGGGCCTTTGAAAGATTCCACCTTGGTTTTGAGACTTGTGAAGTTTGCTTTTGAGAAGTTTACTGTGGTTTCCTTGGCTGGGGGTGGGGATGGAATATGGATGTCCAGTGAGATTAATTTATGGTCTGATATTACCAATGAGGGGTATACCTTTGGTGTGGAGCATAGAGAACCCATGTTGGTGATGACCAGGTCCAATATGTTTCCCCTCTTGTGGGAGTGGTGACCAGTTGTTCCATAGCATTTGAGTTTGTAAATTCTAGGAACTGTTGGGCGAGGGTGTTTGGGCTTGAGTAGTTTTCCCAATCGATGTTTGGGTAGTTGAAGTCACCCAATATAATGGTGTTTGGGGAGACTTTCATATTTTCCAGTGTTCTCAGGAAAGCCGAGTGGGGTTCCTGTGTTTAGGAGGGTGGTCGGTAGCAGGCTACAAACTGAAAGGCAGTTTTGCCCACTGTTAGTTGCATATGGATGGTCTCTGATGCTTCGTGCAGTGCCACTAACCTGGTGATGTGGGTATCGTTGATGTATATGGATATTCCCCCTCCTTTTGTGGTTCGGTCTGAGTTTTGTGGCCGAAAAGCATGGTATGAAGTATAACCTGGTAGTGCTGCAGCCACTCCAGCAGCCTTTCTCAGGGGAGTACCTACCAAGGACATTTTAGAGGCTGCTACTTGGAGTTCAGTGCACACCTTTACAAAGCACTATCATCTGCCGTCCTACTCTAAATCCATGGCAGGCTTTACCACTGCAGTTCTGCAGGGCCTCGTAGCCACTCCTAATGCTGTTTAGCTCCTGCCTCCCAACCTTAGCTTTGGGACTCTACCCAAATGTAATGACTGCAACAGTGAAACACAAAGAACATAGTACATTTGTGTGCACTTATCATAAATGTAGATGTTAGAGTGTATTCACTGTTGCAGTCCAGGTTTACCCACCCACCATCCCACTTCTCTTCTGATGGAACCTATCTTTCCTTCTCCGATTTATACAACCTATGTGGTGTATTTGCTTGTAGATGAAGGTAAATTTTTATGTTGGTGCATGTAAGTATAGGTTCATAGGTTCATACTAGGATATCTGCCCTAGGGCATTTATAAGTCTAGCCAGTGTGTTTGGCTTTCGCCACCCATTTTAAATTAATTTTGCTATGCCCTTTTTCGAGGTTAATATACTGTGCCTCTGTCTAACAGTGACACAGAAGTGATACCCGGGGTAAACCTACGATCTCCCATCCACTCATCAAGATTCCTCTTGAAGAGAGTCAGAGGGACTCTGCCTAACCTGGACTGGGATTTTATTCCAGAGTGAAGGGAGCCTCTGGGTTATGAATCTGTCCCTCCAGCATGTCCTATTTATTTCAGTGCTGAGGTTCAAGTCTCTAGAGCTCGATGGGATTTAGATTTTCTGAGGTGCAGCATGTCCATTAATTCCGAGTTGGACATGGCTTTATACGTCGGGCACAGATCGCCTCTGAGCAGGCGGTATGCCACTGAGTAGAGCTGGAGTTTCTTTAACTGGGCAGCATATGGCATCTGTTTGAGCCCTTTGATCCTCTTGGCGAGGTACTTTTGGGGGTCTTTAAAGTTGCTGCAGGTGTCTGGTAAGGTACATCCCAAAAGGGGCATTGTACTCTATTATGGGCCTGATGAGGGATGAGTAAAGAGGCACGATGACCTCCCCTGATCTAGATGTGAATCCCTTCATGATTAGGTGGGCTATATAAAATGTTTTTCTAACCACTTTGGCCACGTGGTTGTCAAATGAGATTGCTATCAACTTGGGTCCCCAGGTCCCTAATTACTATACATGTATACATTTTGGCTACCCTTTTGGAGGGCACCTGACATCTGGGGCAAGAAAAAGGCGCCTGCTGATTTTATGCCCTTGATGACCTGACATCAGGGAGGGGCCGACAACAGCTGACTGAGGACCCGAGACTTTGGAATTCAGGCCGGCTGAGGGCAACCTGCCAGCAGGATTACCCAAATGTAATGACTGCAACAGTGAATACACTCTAACATCTACATTTATGGTAAGTGTACACAACTGTACTTTTCTGAAGGTGTTTGGGACGAGCCCATCTACTTCCTGGGTGTCCCCCCTGCCACCGAGTTAGTCAGTCCCATTGCCAACACGGCCTGGAAGGAGCCAGACACTGTGGAGCCAGTTCCCAAGTGAGCCGATAAATTCCTTGGACCCCCCCTCCCCCCTTTGAGGCAAAGTAGTTCTGGTTGATGCCGTCGTGGTTGCTGCTGCCACCAAGAAGGAACTGGCAGAGCTCCATGGTCCATCCCCCGAACAGGGAGTCCTGGGTGATAGACCAATATGGGGACTTTGTATGCCTCAGCTACCTTCGGACTGAGGGTAGTGAATTACTTGGCACACGTTACCCACCTCCAAAGGGACTTGGCCAGAGAACTTGCCACTTAGAGTTTTTGTTGGAGGACCTCAAGATGTCTCAAGCTTTCTTTTCTGACATCACTCATTAATTCATCGAAGTTAATTTCCAATGCTGCTGAAGCTACCTTTTGAGAGCAGCAGGTTCCGGCATAGCTATAAGGCTGCACGCTTTATGGCTATATGGGTTTGTGGAACCTTTGAAAGCATCTTTTGCAAACTCTCTGGTGGGTCCATCCTGTTTGGACCCTCCGTGGAGGACATTTTGACCTCTAGTGAGCAGGAAGGGAAGACTTTGTCCACAGTCTATCAAACTTTCTACTCTTCAGAGGTCTTTTTCCAAGACCCAACGAGGAACTAGGAAGATGTGGTTCCGGAAGTCTATCTTCCTTCCAGGACGCTCCTGATGATTCCTCTTCCCAGAGGCAGGGGGGAGAGGATTCAATGGCGGATGCTGCCCTTGAGGCAGGGAGGACTGGTTTCAATGGCAGATGCCCTAGAGGCAGGGGGGACCGCAGAATCAGGGCTCCATGAAACCTTTCTCTGAACAGCCCTTTCACTGCTCCTGAGGTGTTGCTCGAATGCTTTTCCCTGGAGGCAGTTGGGGGTCTTATTTCCCTTCACCCACTAGCCTAGACAAACATTACCTGTGATCAGTGGGTGTTAAACAGTTTCCGGGGGTTATTTTATTCCCTTTTTGGAATCCCCTCCTATACAAAGATACCTCCGCAACATTCCACCCTGTCAGATTACCTTCAAACAAATTCAACTTCAAGAATGAGCAATCCAAGAGGTCCTAGCAGAGCAGAGGATCCTGAACTTGCACTCTGTTCTTTTTAGTGCCAATAAAGACTGGGGACTTGCATCTTAATTTGGATCTCAGCGAGTTGAATCTGTTGGTCAAAAACTCCTAGTTCCGGTTGGTCACTGTTCAGTACATTCTACCTCTTACGCAAGGATGACTGGATGTGCTCTGTGGATCTTCAGGATGCTTTCTATCGCATCAAGATGCAGGCGCTCCAGGAGACATCTTTGCTTTCAGTTAGGGGCCCAGTCATCAGTTCAGAGCCCTACTCTTTGCGTCACTGCAACCCCCCCCCCCCGGTGTTCAAATGTATGGCAGTGATAGCAGCTTACCTGCAGCTGCAGGTATTTCAGGTAGTTCGAGGTATCGACTTTCACAAGCCATCCATTATGTCCTCCTATTCAGTCAGTTGGGGATTACTGTCAGTTTTTCAGTCGAATCTGGTCCCCACAAAAAAGTTGGAATTCCTAGGAGTCTAGCTTGACTGTTTCAGAGATTGCAGCATAGTCTCTGCGCAGAGTTTAGTTGTTCCAGGAGCAGGTCATGCAAATCTTACATCTTTCGCATCCTCTGGTTCCCTTGTTTATTCAGACCCTAGGATCCATTGCCGTGGCCGTTCAGCTTGTTCCTCTAGCAAGGTATGTGGGCTTTACAGTGGACCCTGGAGGTGCAGTAGTCTCTCAACCTATGTCCATAATATTGATGCCTGTGTGCAGATGGCACCTTCTTTGGTAGTTTCATTCTCAGGAGTTTATCCTAGTCATCCCCTTTTCCCTCCCTAGGCCCAAGGCCAGAGTGAACATGGACACTTCCCTGTTGGGGTTGGTGGGCATTTCCAGGAGAGAACTGTCCAAGGCACGTGGTCCCCTGTAGAGACCAAATTGCACATAAATGGCCTAGGGATGACAGTCCAGCTAACGTAAGCCTTTCAGGACTGCCTCCCCGTGGGAGCGATTGCAGTTCAGGATGACAACATGACAGTGATCTGATGTCAACAAACTGAGGGGAACACCATCTTACCCATTGTGCAGAGGCCATGAGAGTGTGGGAATGGGCAATAACTTCCAGACACTTTCTTCTTGCAACGCATATACCCGTGGACTCAAATGGCTTGGCCAACAAACTCAGCAGTTCCATCTCGAGTCCTCACGAGTGGTCCCTCAGTCCCACAGTGGTGAACCAGATATTTGACTGGTGGGGTCGGCCATGCTGCGACCTCTTTGCCTCCTCAACTAATCACAAATGTAGCAAGTACTTCTCCCTGACCCCCCCCCCCCCAACCTGGGGATTCACCAAGGGATGCTCTAGTCCACGATTGGTCTCCTGGTCTCCTTTACACTTATTCTCCTGTCCCCCTTATTCCAAAGGTATTGCAGATCGCGCAACACCTGAGGACATCCCTGATCCTCGTTGCCCCTTTCTGGGCTTGTCAGCCAGGGTTCCTCTATCTGGTTTCCTCTGATGTATCCTCCTTGGGTACTGGATCCTCTCCAGGATCTGATCTCCCTTCCTTCGGGGCTTCCTCTTCCAAATCTTTGTTACCCTTCATCTAACAGCATGGTTTCTCCAATTTCGGTGATCTTGAAACAGTCCAGGCTGGCGTCCCCTGTCTAACATATTATCCTAGCCTCCCAGAAACCCTCTACCAGAAAGGTTTGTAGTAGTAAATTGTAAAGGTTTTCTGACTGGGCTAAGCGCAGGAATCTGGATCCTTATTCTGCCTCCGTTTCAGATATCCTTTTTTTTTGTTCTCACTTTGCCAGGCAGGACCAGGTTTCTCTGCTGTTAAGCTCCAGTTGGCAATTTCTAATTTTCATGAAAACAGTGAGCCTACATTCTCTTCCATACTTTGCAAAGTGTTCATGTAAGGTCTTTTCCTTCTAAGACTGCCCATTAAGGATCTCTCTCCTCCTTGAGACTGTAACCTTAGTGCTGCAGTCTGAGTCTTTTTGAACCTGCCAGTTTGTGCAATTTAAAATTCTTGTCATGGAAGACTACCTTCCAGGTTGCTGTAACTTTGGCTAGAAGGGTATCTAAAGTGCAAGCTCTTTTCATTGCTCTTCCATATACGATCTTTCACAAGGACAGAGTCTTGGGACAAATTCCTCTTTTGCTTAAGATTGTCTCCAAATCCAGTCTGACCCAATATATTAAATTGCCAATGTTGTTTCCTAATTATTCTAACAGAGGCGAGTACATTCTAGATACTTTGGCTTTACACAGGCATTTGCGATTTTATCTACATAGGACCAAAGAGTTTTGCAAATCAGCTCTCTGGCTTTCCCTGAACAGACATGGCCTCCCGGTTTCTAAGGTGACTATTTCTAAATGGGTCTTTAGCTGCAGTTCTACAGTTTGACAGTAGGCATCTTGAGATTCTGGGAAAAATCATGGCTCATTGTACTAGGTCCGTGGCTACTTCCTCAGCATTCATGGTGAAACTCAGACGTTTGTGCCGCTGCTACTTGGTGTAATTCTCACACCTTTATATCTCATTACAAGCTGGATTTGGTTTCCAGGAACAGGGCTTCCTCCTTGTTGGATTTTCTGAGGAAGTTAGTGTTGTGGTTAGGACTTTTCTCTCCTATTTTTGATTAGCTTTTCTAGCTTTGTTAGCAAACTCCTGAGGGTTAGAGGGCAGCAGGGGATTATGGGAGAGGGAGGAGCTTAAGCCTTGGAACTCTGTGCCAAGTTGCCGGCTCAAATCCGATGTCTTGTCAGAGACCCTTCTGTGAGGAGTAATGACCTAGGATAACACAGATGTCAAGTTATGCCAAGTACACAACTCTTTCTTAAAGGTGTATCCATTTAGCTGAACTTAACTGCAATAGTTCAGAGATGGTAGTATGACATCAGCACTATAGAACTTCACATACTACAGCAACTAAATTGCCTGACTGAAAGCCAGGTGAAGGAGTAATTGACTTGAATGCTGCACTTTAATTTCTGCCACCTATTTGGCAAGAAAAGACCTCTGCAGCTTGCAGCCTTCTAGTTATATCTTGTGCAGTAGAGAGAGGAAGATTGTACTCTCCCTTGCACACCAGCTTGGAGCTCTCCCCTAAGTTTTCCCAGATACGTCTTGTGGCCGTAGTCGGAACAAAATGCTGACTTTTCAGTGAAAGTGAGACTGCTAGAATATAAACCATGCCTAATGCAGCAGGGCTATAAGCAGTACCAGTACCTGGAAAGGTTGTGCTGTTAAACACTGCAGCGTGTATGCATTATGTTCACAGATGAATGTTGCTAGTCAGCACTTAAGTATGATCTTGTGAACTTGCTTACAGCACTGGTGGTGATTGGATATATGTGAAGAATGATGTATAAAGTGGTGGGTACCCGAGTCTCCCCTGCACAAGTTTGTAAACTTGGCAAACATTTTTGAAACGTACATAGCTGGTTACTGCTTTTTTGTGAGTATCAGAAAAATAATGTAAAAAGCCAAACAAATTAAGTCAAAGGAGTGAGTGTGAACATACTCAGAATGTTTTGTTATAGAAAAGATGGGGCAAGGATTGCTTCCACAGAACTTGATCCATGGATGTATGCAGCAGAAGCAGTTCAGCAGATACTGTCGAGATGTGATGAAGGTGGATGAGGAAAGGGAGTAGACCCTCATTTTGCTAGTAAGATGTTTTGTGTTTCACTGTTGCAGTCATCACATTTGGGTTATCTGCTTGCAGGTAGCCCTCAGTCGGCCTGATTATTAAAGTCTTGGATACTGCGTCTGTTGCTGTCTCATCCTCCATGACGTTAGGTAGTCAGGGGTATAAAGCATGCAGCCGACTCCATTACATCAGTCTTTCTTGCTGTGCGGTGCCCGAAGCAGTTGGCAAGTGCCGGTCGGCTGACTCCTGAAATTTGAGTTGCAGATCTGAAGTCTAAAACTAAACTTAAGTACCCCTTTAGGGATCCTTTTTCTTGCTCTAAACCGATGTCAGTAAAAATTGACAATTGTATTTCTTGTGGAAAGCAAATGCCTCAGATTTTCATTCATACTGCATTCCTTGCTTAAGCCCAGACCACGACTTAACTCGCTGTCAGTTTTTTGCCTTATTCAAACCTCTTACTATTCGTCTGTTCATTTTTGCATCTAAATATTTTGGTACGCAGTTCAATTTTCCAGAAATGGCTTTGGTAAACCATCCGACTACCAACATTCCAAAAAACCACAAAGCTAAAGAAAAGAGACCGCATAGGTCCAAAGCTGCTGACTCTGCTTCTAAGCTAGTTGCCAGTTCGCCAGTACTCTGGCGCTTTCGCAGCCCCTGATACCCACTACTTCAAATTCGCAGGCCTCTACTGAGACTCATTCTGAGTCTGGTTTGCCATGAGATGCTTCTTCGACTGTGGAACCTGTGGATGTCTCTACCTTGGATGGGCACGCAGCCGCTGTGCAGGCACCGGCTTCTGAGGGTGTATTCAGGCCTACTGACTTGCATATTAAACAGCCATCTTCTTCAAGGCCTAAAACTCTATCCATACCCCGAAAACCCACCCCCAGACCGCATGGTCAAGCCCCTGTGCCTAAAAACAAATAAGAATGGCTAAAGACCTTATTACTCTAATCAGGGGAAGCCAACCTTCTCCCTCTAAGAGACCTAGGACTGATTTTTCCTTCTGATTCTTCTGATCAGGATTCTGAAATTTCTGTTATCTTTGACGAGGATTTGCCCTTATCTACCTATGAGAATTCTGATGCAGAGGACTCCATTCCCTCTGCTTCCCCTCCAGAGGATTTCTCTTTTGGTGAAATCTTGCATACTCTTAGGGAGCATTTCCGCTGGGAAAGCCAGGATTACTCTGACTCCAAAAAGAAGCTTACGGAATACTTACTCCTGCTTCAACACAGGCCTTTAGCTTACCCTCCTGTACTGGACAATGTAGATGCCTTCTCAGAATCTAGCGTGGCCCCTGACACTACCTCCTGCTCCCAGAAAACCTGATGGGTATTACAGGGTACCTGACTCAAGTTCATTAAAAATCCAACTGCTGATCCTGAGACCATTTCACAGGGACCCAAGGGCATTAAGGCTACAACTGCCAAAACCCCTACCCCATCTGATCGAGATTCCTGGGCGCTGGATAGATGGGGTAAGAAGGTGTACACTGCTTTGGCCATTAGGGCCTTAAACTGACAGTTTCATATGTTAAAGTATAAGCAGCATATTATTGGATTGCTTAAACAGAAAATGAGGATTCCTGACTGCTGAAAATTAATTATAGGATTTAATGCATTCTGGTGAACAAGTTGGAAAACGTACTTTGCATGTGGTTTTGATTCATTAGAGGCATCTTGCAGGGCTGCTGTCACTGGGTCTGTACTTAGAAGGCATGCTTGGCTTAAGGGGCAATCGTTGCCAAATCATGTTAAAGCTAAATTACTGGATGCTTCCTTAAACCACGACCGCCTGTTTGGCAGCAAAGCAGAAGTACATAAAAGGATGGAGGAAAAAGCTAAATCTATGCAAACTGTTAGATTTCCTGCAAGTACAGCCTCCCACATTTAGTAGGCATTGTCCCTCTAAGAATTGGTCCTTTGCCTGTTCCAGGCCTTCAGTCCAAACCCAGAACCAGCAGAAAACCCAGGCTTCAGTCCCAAGGTACTCGCAGGCCTAAGCAATTGGGGCTCCTACGTCCAAAGCAGGGAGTAGTAAGACTCCCCCTATGGTAACTGTCTCAATGACTTAACTTTAAACCTTCCAAGCCCTGCTCAACTGACTGTTCCTTTAGGGAGAAAGATTGCCGTGCATGCAAAAAATTTGGAAGTCATTACCCAGGACAAATTGGTTTTAAATATAGTCTCCCAAGGGTACAGATTCCACTTCCACTCTTAACAACCCCAAACGGTTGGCCAGACCTTCCCCCAAATCAGTGGGCAGAGGCTCAAAAGCAAGTTCTCTCTCAAGCATCAGGGCTATTCAGCCTGTCCCAGAAAAAGAATGGGGGCAACGATTCTACTCAAGACTTTTCCTGATAACCAGAAAAGACTGTTCCTGGCGCCTGTTTATCCTAAACACATTTTTGGTATTCCCAAAATTCAAGATCTTCATCAGCTGCTTCCCATGCTAGGCAAAAATGCCAGGTTGGCAACAACTGGATTTAGAGGAAGCCTACCTGCACATCCCAATGAGGTAATCTTGCAGAAGATACCTACGCTTCAGAGCAGGCTACATGCACTACCAGTTCTCTGCTCTTCCCTTTTGGCTTATCTACTGCGCCCAGGGTATTCACAAAGTGCCTAGCTCTAGTCTGCATTTTTGCAGGCAAAGAAATATTCAAGTATACCCATACCTGGACGATAGTATGTCCTGACTTTCTGCCTGAATTAGACAATTAAATCTGGCATTTGTAAAGAAATTGCTAACTTTTCTGGGGTACCCCATAAATGAAAAGAAATCCCTTCTTGTACCCTGCCAACAAATTGTATTCCTGGGAGCAAGCTTGAATACAACTTCCCAGATGGCCTACCTCATGCCAGAGAAACCAGTTAATTTGACAGCTTACTTCAATCTACTGGCCGCAAAGACCCAGCTATTTGCAAGGAAAATATTGCAAGCCCCGGGGTTCATGGGCTGTTGCATTCTACTAATTCATATGCAAGACTGCATATCGGAACTACAATGGTATCCACATTCTCAGGATCTAGAATCCATGATTCCTATCGTACCTTGTCTAAAGATAGTTCCTTTGGTGGGCAGAGGCCTGCCAACAAAACAGGGGATTGCCATTCACTCTACCCCCATGCCATCCAACCTAACAGATGCATCAGACTATGCATGGCGGGCTCACCTGGCAGGGCAAGTGCATTCAGGGCAAATGGAGCCCAAGTCAAATGCACCTGCATTTCAATCAAAAAAATGTTAGCTGTACATAATGCTCTGACAGCCTTCAAGGACCGCATTCTTCCAGGACAATTATTGGTAAAGACAGACAGCACCACTGTTATGTGGTACATAAGCAAGCCGGGGGGAACCCACTCATACACTCTGCAAACTAGCCATGGCTCTGTGGAACACAGCCTTGAGCTACCAAGTGCAACTACAGGCTCAATTCCTGCCAGGAAAGCTAAATACACTGGCAGAGTTAAGCAGAAATCTCATGGACCCACACGAGTGGAAACTGGAACCAAAGATATTAAACATGTTGAGAAACAAATGGGGGAGCCCAGAGATGGACTGGTTTGCTTTCCCTCAGAACTCTGCACAAGGACTCCCCACAAGCAAGCTTGGAATGTGGATGTCCTGTCCTGGAAAAACCTAAGATTAAACAGGACAAATAAAGGACAGTACTGATTGCAACAGACTGGCCACGCCAACACTGGTAACCCCCTCTTGCGCAGTGTCACTGGCACCCGCCTCAGACCACTGCCGTCCCAGGAGTGCCAGATTCTGCACCCACAACTTCATAACCTGAACCTTGCAGCTTGGCTAATTACCTGATCTCTCTGTTACCATCCGTCAGTAAGCAAGTGATGGATGTCATTCTGGAGGCAAGGAGGCCTAGTACTCTAAAATCCTATGCTGAAAATGGAAAATATTTTGTTCCTGGAGCCAAACTCAGGGGATGGGCACAGCAGTGTCCAATTTACCTCATATTCTTCAATACTTAACTGAGATGCTTCACAAGGGCCTTTACTTTTCTTCCATTAAAATTCATGCCTCAGCCATTTCAGCCGATTACAATACAGAGCCACCCCTCTTCTCTCATCCACTGCCGAAGCAATTCCTCAGAGGGACCAAAAACTTAAGACCACCCAGGAGAGCACCTACTCTAGCCTGGGACCTTAACTTTGTATTGGGAAAGCTCACTCTACCTCCCTTTGAGCCAGCTACAAATGCAGAGTTGAAATTCCTTTCTTGGAAACGAGCCTTCCTTCTAGCCATCACTTCAGCAAGAAAGGTATCTGAATTACAGGCCCTCGTGACAGTGGAGCCTTTCATCTTCTTTCATGCGGAGGACAGGGTGTCCCTCAAAACCAATCCCTCCTTTATTCCCAAGGTGATATCCAGTGTGGCCCTTAGTTAATTTATTTGCCAGCCTTCTTTTCTAATCCACAGAACAAAGGGGAATGAATACTGCACTCCTTGGATGTGCACAGACAACTTAGATTTTATTTGGACAGGACTAAGCCTCTCAATAAATCTAAACAGATGCTGGTTGCATTTGCTGTAGGGGCAGAGGGGGAAGGCCATTTAAAAGCAAACCATTTCTAAGTGGGTAGGCCATTGCATTCATTTCTGCTGTAAGCACCATGGAATACCTACCCCACAGAGGATAAGACCACATTCAACCAGGGCTGCATCTACCTCTACAGCTTTTCTCAGAGGTGTCCCTACCAGGGACATCCTGGAGTTCTGTACATACCTTCACCAAGCATTACCACTTGCCAATTTTTTCTAAATCCAGAGCTGGCTTTGCCACTGCAGTCTTGCAGTGCCTTATAGCTGCTCCTAATGCTATCCAATTACCCCCTCCCATTCTTAGCTTTGGGAATCTACCCAAATGTGATGACTGCAACAGTGAAACATGAAGAACTTAGTACAGTTGTGCACACTTACCATGAATGTAGATGTTGGAATGTGTTCATTGTCGCAGTCCTGGTTACCCTCCCTCCAGCTCCCTGACTTCTATTGACTATATCTCTATTCTTGTTTACTATGCTTAAAGCTTTTTGGTGTATTTGTTTTTTTTTTAGAGGTGTAACCTTGTATATAATTGCTTCCCATTATGGGGACATCAGAGATCTGCGCAAGAAAAGCTGATGTAATGGTGTCTGCTGTATGCTTTATACCCCTGACTACCTGACATCATGGAAGATGAGAGCAACCGACGCAGGACCCAAGACTTTGATAATCAGGCCTGACTGAGGGCTACCTGCAAGCAGGTAACCCAGATATGATGACTGCAACAGTGAATACACTCTAACATCTACATTTATGGTAAGTGTACACAACTGTAATTTATCCAACTATCATGTTATGAGCTTTTAACTGATAAAAATGGTGAGTTTGGGTAGAAGTGTAATCCAGGAAGATTTTTGAGTCGAGAAAAATCAGTTTAAAGTGCTTTGAGTATCTGCAGTGCTGTGTGTATCAGGAATAGCTCATAAAGAGGAGACCCTAGGTCAGAACTAGGACATATTAAATGGATTGTTTCAGTTCGAGAATGTCTGTGATAACATTAGAAAGTGATTTTTTTTTTTAAGATGTCAAGGATTTTAGAAAATGAATGGAATGTTTTTTGTTGGGGCATTTAGGGCATCCATGACATTTTTGTGTATTGAACACAAGATATATTGGGTAACCTTTTTTCTTAACTGCAGACATCCTCTCCGGACTCTTCTAATGAAAATTCCCCCTTAAGCCCTCCTGGAGAACAGGGTCAGGGTGATGGCCCACCTCAGTTGGAAGATGAGGAGCCTGCATTTCCACATACTGATCTGGCAAAGCTTGATGATATGATTAACAGGTATTTAAAATTTAGTTTGGCTTGACTTTTTTTGGGGGGGGGGGGGGACTTCAAAAGTTTCTTTGAAGATGTAAGCCTGTAAATGAACAGTCATTTGTAAATGTTTTAAATGATACAGCGATCATAACCCTCAGAACCACTGAGAGGATTATTCTTGCTCTGGACATAGGCGGCTTTGGTACTAGTTTGACAGAACCAAGTGCTTTAAAAAAGCCAATCTTATATGTATTATGCAGGGACTAAAATGACAACCTGTGTCAGACTATTTTCAGTTTGTCCTTGACTAATGCCTTTTCTACTCTTCATGATTTGCTTGCCATTCGACCATGGTAATGTATGCAAATTAAGTGGTGTGAACTTTTTTTTTTTACTGGCAAGACAACTATAAGTTAATATTGGAACATCTTAATGATTGTAAAATTCAGTAAATATGTAATTCTTTTAGTGAACAGAATTATCTTGGTGGTAACTAGGATTTTATTTTTTTTAATGAGATGAGTTCTGACTGCTGTTACTCATACTAAACTCTATTTGAAAGGAAGCATGTATGCATTGCAGTTACTATGGTGCCTGAGGTTAAATGATATGCCATTTAGAGTTTTGATAGGCTGATTGTTTATGGTGGGAGGTTCTGGTGGTCTTAGTCTTATTTTGTGTTGTGACCTTTGAAGAGTTTTAACTCGAGACAGTTGATGGCCTTTTACTCAAGTTCTCGCTCTTTTTTTTTTTTTTTTTTTTTAATTTCTCCAAATTTTTTGGGTTTCTAATACCATGACTGGACTCCATTCCTATGTCAAAGTATGATTAAAGTTCATGAAATTAGTATTGTTTCAGTCTTTGTCAGCCAAAAATGCTCTTCACAGCCCCTGCAATGTTGCCCAGTAATGACGACTCCTGTAGTTCATATGGAGTTGCATGTATTGGTAATGCATGTAAATATGATTGTAGATTCTTCTATAACACCCATTGCTCCCACTATTGGGACTGTCTGGGTATCTTCCATATTGCTCTCATTTCTGCCTGAAAATCTGATGTTTTATGGCTCTCTCTCTACGCAGGACACTGTAGTCACTGGGTGTGGCGATTTCAATGATAAATGCTACTTTTGCCTTTTCTCGGGCCGCTGTATCCAATGGTACTTAAATATATAATACTTGTATATTCAATGGTACTTAAGTCTTTGGTGGGCAGCAGCATGCAACCACAACAAGGGACTTCCCTTTACTTAACCCCACGCTGCCCAGACCTTAACCACAGATGCATCAGACTATGCCTTGGGGGGAGGGGGGGCACACCTGAATGACAAGTGCATTTGGGGCCAATGGAGCCCAAGCCAAATTCATCTGCACATCAACCAAAAAGAGATGCTAGCTGTTCAGCACATTCTAACAGCAGATCCGTACTATCACCAGGGCCACTGCTATTAAAAACAGACACCACAGTTATGTGGTACATCAACAAGCAGGGGGGAACCTACTCTGCAGGCTAGCCATGGCCCTGTGGATCACTGCCTTGGACATGCCGGTCCATCTGCAAGCTCAGTTCCTGCCAGGCAAACAAAACTCACTTGCAGACTTCAGCAGAAATCTCCTAGACCCACACGAGTGACAGAGCCCAGCACCTTCAGCCTTCTGATTCAGAAATGGGGGACCCCAGAGTTTGATTTCTTTGCCTCCCCTGCAATTACCAGCTCAGCAAATTCTGCACCAGGACACCACAGAAGGGCCTGGAAAGTGGATGCCCTATCCGTCCAGTGGGTAAACCTCTCAGTGTATGCATTTCCCCCTCTGCTCCTCCTCTCAAGAATATTGCTCAAGATAAGATAGGACAGTCCAAAGACAATCCTGATTGCCCCACACTGGCCACTCCAGCACTGGTACCCAGTTCTGTGCAGCCTGTCACAGATGCCACCCTGGCACCTACCCCAGAGCCCAACTCTGCTCACTCAGCAGGAAGGACAGATCTTGCATCCGCAACTGCAAACCCTTTATCTTGCAGTTTGGCTTATTCCTTGAATTCTCCCGCAGTGACAAGCCTAAGCAAGCAGTTGCTGGATGTCATTCTTGAAGCCAGAAGACCCAGTACAAGGAAATCCTATGCTGATAAGTGGAAACGGTATTGCTTATGGATTCAGTCTAAAGGAGAGGACACAACACTGCCCTTGCCTCTAATCCTGGATTACCTAGCAGATCTACTCCAGAGGCCTGTCCTTCTCCACTAAGATCCATGCCTTTGGCCATCGCGGCTCATTACAGCACTGAGCCTCTCCTCTTCTCTCACCCTCTCATCAGACAGTTCCAGTGATTGGCAAGCAACTTAAGGCCAGCAAAGAGAGCACCCACCCCTGCTTGGGACCTTAATTTTGTACTGAAAAAGCTCACACTACCCCCTTTTGAGCCTGCAGCATCAGCAGAGTTAAAATTCCTGTCTTGGAAAACAGCATTGCTCCTGGCCATCACATCAGCTAGAAGAGTCTGAACTACAAGTGTTTATGGCTGTGGAGCCCTTCAATGTGAAGTTGTTAAATCTCGCTGTTTGTTCTCACTGATGGGTTCGGAGCCGATCCTCTGCTCCGACATGGCCGATAGCAAAGCTCAAGGTTTGCCAGTAACTCGAGACCAAGCCCCTTATCCCACAATGCACTGCTGGAATTACCCCAGATCTAGTTTGGCGCTGCAAGAGATCTCTCTGATCCAGTTAGCTCGGACCATTTTGACAAATCGCAAGTTTAAAAAAAACTCTCTAGTTTTTTGGGTGATTGCTACTGTTTAGTGTGTTTGTAGTTTAAAATAGTTAAGTAGGTTAGTCTTTGTAGAGCTCCTGCGCTCTGTGTAATTTTTTTCTTGGTGTTAGTCCCTTTAATGGCCCTATTTAGTGTTACTATCCAAGTGTTATTAGATTTCTTAGTGTGGGCTTAGTTAGCCTTTGCAGGTATTTTTTGTGCTGTTCTGTTAAAAGAATGTCAGATGAGAGAGAAATCTCACCCCAAATCGGGGTTTAAAAAGTGTCCAGATTGTGGACAGAAAATGTCTGTTACGGACAGACCTGTCCAATGTGTCTGTTGTCTGAGGGCTAAACACCTCCAAGACTCCTGCAGTATATGCCATTCCTTTTCATCTAGGGTTCTCTTAGAAAGGAAGAGAACTAGTAAATAGGGGGTTACTGCAGCATTTTTTTTCTTAAGTGTTGGGTAGCCAGGAAAGTGCTAGCACTTCGTCAGAATCTTCTGATTCCAAACGGACCAAGAGGACAAAGAGGTCAGAGAGGGTACAGGGTCATCGGCTCCACAGCTCTCTGAACAGTGTGTCCCGTTGGTTCGAGCCAGCTCCCAGTCTTGGAGCCTGTCTCCGAGGTCCCCTCATCTCCTCTGCAACAGTCAGCACCTTCGGTGCATTCCTGTAAGTCTTCGGTCAGCCTCTCTGATTTGGATATGGATCGGCTAGTGCAGAAGCTTTTGAGGGCACCAGGACTTGCTAAATTGTTGGCACTGACCACTTCGGAACCAAAGACCATTGAGCTGGATTTGACTACTCCTCAGAGTTGTATTGGACCTTTGGAGCCAAAGGAGCCAGAACCGATGATTGTCGAACCCTTGGAACAGAGACCCGCAACAGTGTTATCGGCTCCATCTACTCAGTTGTCCTTGGCGCCGACACTCCTGTCTGGTTTGCGGTAGGATAGTCTGACCGATATGTCGATGCTGATTCTTCCTCTTGGGGCTTTGGCTCAGATGAGCTTGGCTCTTTTCGCAGGCTTTGAGCCTATGGTTTCTGTGCGGGAGGATCAGACTGTCCGATTGGGTTTGTCTACCCCTTCTCGTTGGAGCCATGGTGCTTTCGACGCCATGAGCAGAGTCATGTCTCCTAAGACATCGTCAGCATCTGTTCAGCCTTTCCTCTCCCCTCAAGTTCCTGTGTACGCTTCATCTACCAGTCCCCCTGCGAAGCGTAGATACCTTGAATTAAGTACCCCCACAGGGTGTCCCCTGCTCTTCAGAGACCTCCCCAGATCCCCCCCACTGAGGAGGTACCCAGGAAGAGATTGTGCAAGAGGAGGCACTTGGACTCGCCACAGGAGTCTTTGACATCTGACATTGACCTGGATGAGTCAGGATGGTCCCCTCGATCCCCCTCTGAGGATATCCCCTTTGCAGAGATATTAGAGATCCTGAATAAGAGTGGCGGTGGGCAGTCCAAAACCCCAACTGAGGAAGAGTCTGTGCTCTTTAAGGCTTTTGGGTCTCAACCTTTCACTTCTTGGGTGTCTCCGCCATAAAATGAACTCATGAACCTGATCTCTTGTAAGGCGTGGGAGTTGCCGTAAGCCATGGAAACCTGTCCCTCGGAAGCTGAACAAGTTTCTCTGCCCCAGTGGACAAAGCCTTTTTGACCAAGGGGGAGTGCCTGTTGATGCCATGGTGGTAGCTGCAGCCATTAAAAAGGAAGTGTCCGAAACATCCACATCTATCGATCCTCATAATAGAGAGTCTAGGATCATGGATAGATATGGGAAACGTATGTTAGTTCAGCGACCTTTTCTCTTAGTTTGCTAAACTATTTAACCCATTTCATGAGACTCCAAAGAGATTTCCTGAAAGAACTAGGAGATGTTCTTCAGGGTATGGTAGCTGCAGGGGTGACCAACAGTCAACACACAGCTTGCTACCCTAAATTCGGTTGTGAACTCGTCCATGCGTCTCGTATCATATGCGGCTGATGGTTCGAGTAGAGCCACTAGTTCAGGCATTGCTCTGCGGAGACGAGCCTGGATGAGTCTCTGTTCATTTGCGGAGCCCTTTAAGTCTTAACACCCCGTTTGACGGCTCATCACTGTTTGGGCCTAAAGCATAGGAAACATTAACCAGGTGTGAGCAGGATGGCAAGACCCTATCTGCCATTGGAGTTTTTCTACCCCTACTCTGCCCTAAGGGCAGAAAAATGTGGTTCCAGAAGGCACAGGGAACCTTCTAGGACGCAAGTGGAGAAAGCCCCTCTAGAGGCAGAGGAAGGGGTTATCATGGAAGACACCACCCACGCAGCAGAGGGGGTCTGCAGCAACAGGGCGACTGAGGACATTTCTCTGGTCAGCCCTACCAGTGCCCCTGAAGGGAGGCCCGGCTGTCCGGCTCTGGAGGTAGCCGGGTGTTTATCTTTGTACCCAGAAGCCTGGCTAAACAACGTCGGATACTTGGGTACAAAGCATCATTTCCAGAGGATATTTCATACCATTCTTGACCCCTCCCACTCCTGTATACAGAATCCCAGATGTTCCCAGTCTTGGGGAACAAGCAATCAGAGGTCCACAAATTGCTAGAAAAGAGTCATCCAACCAGTCCCAGCAGACCATGTTGGATTCGGAACTTACTCAAGATTCTTTTTGATACCAAAGAAAACATGGGACTGGAGACCTATCTTGGACCTCAGCAGACTCTCAGTTCATAAAGAAAGAGAAGATGTTATGTGATCCTATCTCGCCTACATTCTGACTGATGGGTTCGGAGCCGATCCCTCGGCTCCGACTCGGCACGCTTATGCCAAAGAGCGAAGTCTCTTATTGGCTGAGCTTACTATATCCCAGGATGCACCACTACCAGTCCCCCAGATCTCGTTTGCCGCTAACTAGCGAAGACGTGGTCTCGAGCTGGCTGAGCTGAGTAGTAAATTTTACTTACTTTTTTCTGTCAGAAAATTGCTTTTCCTGTCATAAAAAGCTGTTTTAACGGCTACTCTGTACTTGTGTAGTGATTGAAAGTTTTTTTTGTGGAAACTTGAGTGATTGGGCGTTGTTTCTGATTTCAGGCCTCCTTTATCTGTAGGGCCTTTCCCGGTCAGTTAACCCCTCTCAAACTTTTGGGATTTCAGATCCCCTTGAGTTTCTTGTTGTTCGGATTGTTAAACCGGCAGTTCTAAACTGATTTTTGTAGAGTCAGTGAAGTAAAGTTAATTTTGGATTGTGTGTTCTTACCTGCATTTTTGGTCATAATGTCTCAAAATCCTAGGCCTTCAGGCTTCAAAAAATGCACCAAATGTAATTTTAAAATGTCAATCACAGATGACTACTCTCTCTGTGTTTATTGTTTGGGTGCAAAACATTTACAGGAGTCATGCAGTGTCACGCTTTTTCCTCTAGGGTCCTCCAGGAGAGGAAAAATAAGCTTATTCTTAAAGGCTTAATCAAACCCTCCTTCGAAGAAGCTCTAGCATCCCCTCCTTCTCGAACCAAAAAGAAGGCGTCGGCTCCGACCAGTCCGTCCGATCCGGCCGCCAAAAGACATAGGCAGGCTTCTCCTTCGGCTCCAAGGACTTCGGAGCCGAGGGCGGAACGGTCTGCCTCGATGCCACCAGTCTCGACTCCTCGGGCTTCGGAGCCGATGGCTGGGGCATCGAGGCGGGTCACCTTCGTCGGCTCCACTGGTCTCGGAGCCGACTAAGGTTGCCCGCTCAGACACTTCCTCCTCGGCGCCGAAGTCCTCCTCGGCACCGATGGAAACTACTGTGGGTATTCCCTCGGCGCCGATAATCATCGAGTCGCCTCGGAGCCGGTCCCCTAGTCCTTTGGGGCTGTTGGAGAGGCCTTCTCGAACCCGTTCAGTATCCTCTAAGTCCTCGAGGATGTCGGATTCGGATATAGACAGGGTGCTCCAAAGACTGTTCCAGTCCCCAGTCTTTCAAAAATTTGTTTCGGCTCCGACCCAGTTGGCTTTGGAGCCGATAGCCCATGCCCATCCCATAGCTGTTCCTCCTCCGACCGCTTCGGCTCCGTCGGAGCAGATGCTGTTGGAGCCGGTGGAGATCTTAGGGTCGGCTCCGACCCTTACTCCAACCCGGGCCTTCGGGTCCGAGTTTGGTACACGGACTTCTTCGGCTGGACCCGGGGGTGATGTTTCGGGACCTATGCTTTCGGTTCCGAGCCTCCCTCTCTGTGCTTCCGCTGCGGGATTGCCGTCTGCTATCATGGCTCTGGAAACTGGACACTCCCAGGATTCTGGGGGTCCGGCTTTCAGGGCTATGAGGAGTGCCTTGGCCAAGTCTTCGGCCATCTCTCCGGCTTTACCGGCACCTTCCCTGGGCGTGGAGACTGGGTCTTTGGCAGTTCCCCTGTCCGTAGGCAGCGGAGCCCCTGGGCCTGAGGTTACCCCCATTGGGGGTTCCCCTCCTCCTGAGGGTTCTTGAGTTGTCTTGGAGGAACCCGCGAGGAAGAGATCGTGCAAGAGGAAGCACGTGGACTCCCCCGAGTCTATTACATCGGACACTGATCTTGATGATGCGGAGGGGTCCCCGAAGTCGTCCTCGGATGATGTCTCATTTGCAGACATCTTAGAGATCCTCAAACAACGAGGCGGCTGGATATCCAAACCCCCCTCTGCTGATGAGTCAGTGCTCCTCAAGGCCTTTGGGGCTCAGCCCTCCGCCTCCTGGGTGTCTCCGCCCTTCGAGCTTCTGGATTTAGTTTGTCGAAGGGCGTGGGAACATCCAGATACCGTGGAACCAGTCCCTTCTCGTCCTAATAAATTTTTGTCTGCCCCACCCGAGAAGGAGTTCCTCACTAAAGGCGTGGCTGTAGATGCCATGGTGGTGGCATCTGCTACACAACAGGACGTGGCAGAGGCTTCAACGTCCGTCCATCCTCCTAATAAGGAGTCTAGGAGCATGGACAGGTACGGGAAGCGCACCCTGACTTCAGCGGCCTTTACTTTAAGGTCTCTGAATTATTTGGCACATTTTACCAGGCTTCAGAGGGATCTGGTCAAGGAGCTGTCAGATTCCCTCTCGGGTAACCTACCTGAGCAGCTAGCCCAGTCGGTTAGCTCTCAGTTGGCTATCCTTACGTCAATTTCTAACTCGTCCATGAGGCTCATTTCCTATGCGGCCAAAGGGGCGGGTAGAGCGGCGGGCACAGGCGTGGCTCTACGGAGACAAGCCTGGCTCCGCTTGTGTCAGTTCATGGAGGCCTTCAAGTCTTCCTTCACGACGCTCCCTTTGATGGGTCCTCTTTGTTTGGACCCAAGGTTAAAGACACCCTTACCCGCTGTGAGCAAGAGGGAAAAACTTTATCTGCCGTAGGTGCCCGTTATTCCACTCCCTTTCGGCCTTATCCCAAGGCCAAAGGAGGGGGGAAGATGTGGTTCTGGAAATCACGTAAGTTTTTCCTCAACAGCAGGAAGATTCCCCTTCCAGAGGCAGAGGACGGGGAAATTTTTCTGGGAGACGCCGTCCCAGAGGTGGCAGAGGGCCCCGCAATTCTGGAGACCGCGAGTCCTTTCGTGGCTCTTCAGCCTCCCACACATCATGAGGGATTGCCCGGCTGTGCTGCTCCGGAGCCAGTCGGGTGTCGTTTTGCCAAGCACCTAAAAGCCTGGGAGTCAATCACTCAGGACAGATGGGTGCTTCGGATCATTGCCGGAGGTTACACCATCCCATTCACACACTCACCACCACCGTCCAAAAAAATCCCGGACCCACCACCCAGTGAAAGGGAAATGGCAGCCGCAGAAGCTTTAAAGCTGCTAGAAAAAGGAGTCATCCACAGACCAGATCGGATCCGGAAATTACTCCAGGTTCTCTTTAGTGCCAAAAAAGACAGGGGACCTGAGACCAATATTGGATCTCAGCAGACTGAACCAATCCGTCACGAAATCCAAATTCCGAATGGTCACGTTACAATCCATTCTCCCATTGTTGGAGAAGGATGTTTGGATGTGCTCCATAGACCTCAAGGACGCCTATTATCACATACCGATACATCAGGCGTCCAGGAGGTATCTGCGCTTCAGCCTGGGAGTCAATCATTACCAATTTTGTGCTCTGCCCTTTGGTCTCACCACAGCCCCCAGGGTGTTCACCAAGTGTTTGGCAGTAGTGACGGCTCACCTGAGAAGTCTTGGATTCCAAGTGTTTCCCTATCTGGACAACTGGCTCCTGACTGCCACCACCAGGCATCTACTAATGGACAACCTCAAAGCCACCATCTCCCTGGGTGCTACCCTGGGGATTACATTCAATTGGTCAAAGTCTGTCTTGCTGCCCTCTCAGCGCATAAGGTTCATAGGAGCAGAGATAGACTCAAAATTGATGCGCGTTTTTCTTCCTGCCGAAAGGATCCAAACTTTACAGGGCCAAGTTCAAGCTCTGATCTCGAGATCCAAAGCCCCAGCCAGGATGGTTCTACAAGTTTTAGGTTCAATGTCTGCCACAGTTCTTTTAGTTCCTCTGGCAAGATTGCACATGAGGATTCTTCAGTGGCTATTGTCAACTCAATGGTCCTTTCAGGATCTTCCCTCAATCATCACATCATGATTACGGAAACATGCAAACGGGACCTTCGCTGGTGGCTTCAGACATCCAATCTAAATCAAGGAAGCCCCTTTGTTATTCCCTCTCCAGTGGTTACCCTGACGACAGATGCCTCCCAGATAGGGTGGGGGTGGCATTGTCTGGGCAGGTTAGTTCAGGGCTCCTGGCTTCCAGGCTAAGCTCTTCTCCACATCAATGTGTTGGAGATGAGGGCTGTACTTCTATCCCTACAGGCCTTACACAAGTTTCTTCCTCAGGGCATCATCGCCATCCACACAGACAACATGTCGGTGGTCTGGTATCTGAACAAACAAGGAGGGACCAGATCTTACCCCCTTTGCAGAGAGGCCATGAGGGTGTGGGAATGGGCTGTAGCTACCAACCGCTTCTTGGTAGCGACCCACATTCCGGGGAAATCAAACATATTGGCAGACAAATTGAGCAGGACAATTCTCTCTCCTCACGAGTGGTCCCTAAACGAAACAGTAGCAGCTCAGGTTTTCAGGAGATGGGGAACGCCGTGCTGCGATCTATTTGCAACACCACTGAACACGAAGTGCAAAAGGTTCTTCTCCCTGACCCCACATCAAGGGGAATCAGCTATGGATGCTCTAGCACAACCTTGGCCAACAGGGCTACTTTATGCTTTTCCTCCGATACCACTTCTCACCAAAGTCATTCAAAAAGCTTCTCAATTGGGGTCCACAATGATACTGATTGCTCCATTCTGGCCTCGTCAGGTATGGTTTCCCTACCTGAAGAAACATGCGGTGGACGATCCTTGGACGTTAGATCTAACTCCGGATCTGCTAATCCATCAGTCGGGACAACAGCATCAGTCCCTACGCTCCTTGAAGTTGACAGCCTGGCTCCTCCACTTCCGACTTTAGTCAGAAGTCACACATTAGATCCGGAAGTTATTCACATTTTATCTTCAGCCCACAAACCCACCACTAACAAATTGTACCTCAGTAAGTGGAAGAGGTTTGCTATCTGGAAGCTCAACTCAGGGCTTAGACCCTATCACTGCTCGATTCCGGAAGTTTTGAGATTTTAACATCCCTGTTTAATCAAGGATCTTCTGTCTCTACTATTAAAGTACAACTGGCGGCTATCTCTAAATTCCACGAATCTATGGATCCTCCATTGATGAGCAGCAGATTATGCAAGACTTTTATTAAAGGTGCGCCCCTGTTAAGACCCCAGTTTTTCATCCTGCGCCTCCATGGGATCTTGATTTGGTGCTTCGTGCATTAACATCTTCCCCTTCGAACCTGCTGCTACATGTGAGTTAAAATATCTGTCTTGGAAAACTGCCTTCTTAGTTGCAATTACTTCTGCAAGAAGAGTCTCAGAGCTTCAAGCCCTATCTATTAAACCCCCGTACTTGATTTTCCACAAGGATAGAGTATCACTTAGGCCTAATCCATCCTTTGTCCCAAAGGTCTGTTCTAATCTCTGTCTTCAACAATCTCTAGAGCTACCAGTTTTCTTCCCAAAATTCTCCAATGATGCAGAATACACTCTCCATAAATTGGATGTTCACAGGCAATTACGCTTCTATTTAGACAGGACTCAGCAACTTCGTAAGTTAGACCAGTTGTTTGTGTCCTTCTCAGACAATAAATTGGGTAAAACCATCACAAAAGCTACTATCTCCAAATGGATTAGAGATTGCATAACTCAGGCTTATTCTTCTTCGAATAAGCAACTTACAACATCTATCAAAGCTCACTCTACCAGAGCTATGGCTACTTCTATAGCTTTTCATTCCAAGCTCGCTATATCGGAGATTTGTGCTGCGGCTACTTGGTCCAATCCGCACACTTTCATTTCCCACTATAAATTGGATGTGGCATCTAAAGGACGAGCATCATTTGGTTCCACGGTACTCAGGAGTGTTTTCCAGTGAGCCACCCAGGATTCAGGTGCTAGGGACGCTGTCCCATCAGAATGTAGGCGAGATAGGATCACACAACATCTTTTAGTTATGTACTCACCATAACTTCAGATGTTTGGGATCCATCTCGCCTACATTCCTAATACCCACCCTCCTTCCCCCTGCCTTGGAGATCAGAAGAGATTGAACGGTTTTGAGTTCTACTGTTTTATCTTTTCATCTGACGATGTTATATAAGCAGGGCGTGCATGTGTGCATGTATGCGGACAAACTAGATCTGGGGGACTGGTAGTGGTGCATCCTGGGATATAGTAAGCTCAGCCAATAAGAGACTTCGCTCTTTGGCATAAGCGTGCAGAGTCGGAGCCGAGGGATCGGCTCCGAACCCATCAGTCAGAATGTAGGCGAGATGGATCCCAAACATCTGAAGTTATGGTGAGTACATAACTAAAAGTTCCGAATGGTCACGCTTCAGTCCATTCTTCCCGTCCTAGGGAAAGGCGATTGGATGTGCTCCATAGATCTCAAGGACGCGTACTATCACATAAAGATGAACAGATGCTCCAGGGATCACCTGCGTTTACGGCTGGAAGCCAATCACCAGTTTTGAGCCCTGCCCTTTGGTCTCGCTACAGTCCCCAGAGTGTTCACCAAATGCATGGCAGTGGTCACGGCTCACCTGAGGCATCTAGGATTCCAGGTGTTTCCATACCTAGACGATTGGCTCCTCACCGCCGCCACCAGGCATCAATTGACTCTGGCAACACGATACACTCTGACACTCTGCCATCAATTAGGCATTACAGTCATCTTCGAAAAGTCTGCCTTATCGCTTCACAGCATTTTGTTTTTATAGGAGCAGAGTTAGGTACCTCAACCACCACTCCACATCTTCCAATCGAAAGAGTCTCACTTCTCCGCCAACACATCAACTCACTGGTGTCAAAGAACAAACCTACAGCAGCAGAGGTCTTGAAGGTGCTTGGTTTGATGGCAGCTGCAATCCTGGTCGTACCACTCGCAAGGATGCATATGCGAATCCTTCAATGTCTCCTCTTTGCTCAGTGGTCTTACCAGAAACTGCCGATGCACCACATAATTCTCATCACACATGCCTGCAAGAGAGACCTTCGGTGGTGGTTGTCTCCATGTCAAACGGAAGGCCCTTTGTCCCCGTCCCCCCAGTAGCCACTGTGACCACTGACGCTTCCCTGATAGGGTGGGTGGGGGCATTTTCAGGGAAACACTGCCTAAGGCACATGGACGGATCAAGAGTCACATCTGCATATCAGTGTTCTGCAGTTGAGTGGTACTTCTGGCGTTGCAGTACTTTCAGGACTCTCCCTCTAGGGACTATTGCAATTCGAACGGACAACATGTCAGTGGTCTGGTACTTGAACAAGCAAGGCAGAACCAAGTCTTAACCCCTTTGTCGAGAAGCCCTCAGTGTCTGGGAATGGGCTATGTCCCAGCATTTTCTGTTAGCAACGCACATCCCGGGGAAATCCAATGTGATAGCGGACAAGCTAAGCAGGGCGATATTGCTCCCTCACAGGTGGTGTCTCAAACAGGTTGTGGAGTTGATTTTCCGCAAATGGGGCCAGCCTTGCTGCGACCTCTTTGCCAGCCGCATCAGTTCAAAATGCAGAAGCTACTTTGCCCTAATACCACCTCCAGGACATCACCCGAGAGATGCATTCATACATGATCAGCCCCCAGGTTTCCTTTATGCATTCTCACCCTTTCCTTTGATGCCCAGATTTTTACAGAAAGCAAAATCGCTGGGAAGGACTGTTATCCTCATAGCCCCCTACTGGCCTCGACAGATTTGGTTCCTGTTTCTCCATCACCTGTTGGAAGATCCATGGATCCTGGACCCAGTTCTGGACCTTCTAACGCACCCATCAGGAGATCTCCATCCTTCCCTGCAGTCTCT
This sequence comes from Protopterus annectens, assembly GCF_019279795.1. NCBI lineage: Eukaryota > Metazoa > Chordata > Ceratodontiformes > Protopteridae > Protopterus > Protopterus annectens. The sequence goes on from NC_056735.1 coordinate 359,888,426, forward strand.
GAAACTGACTGCTTGGCTAATCCACTTCCCCTAATTGCCAGGCTTCGTTCAATTTCAGAAGATACAAGACAAATTCTCTTGTCTTCTCACAAGCCATCCACCAGGAAATTATACTGCAGTAAGTGGAAAAGGTTCTCAATTTGGGCCAACACACAGAAAATTGACCCTTACCAAGCTCAGCTATCGTCCATTTTAGAATTTTTGCCAAAGATTTTTAAGGAAGGGGCAGCAGCTGCTGCAGTTAGTCCAGTTAGCCACCATCTCAAATTTCCACCTTGGATTCGATGGCTCTAATGTTATGGGCCATAAGTTATCTAAAACTTTTCTTAAAGGTGTTCTTCACATGAGACTACCTGTCAAAATTCCTTATTCTCCCTGGAATTTGAATTTTATGCGGTCGCAAATTATTCTCCCCCCTTTTGAGACAGCATCTTCTTGCATCTCAAATAGTTATCCTTGAAAGCTATTTTTCTAGTGGTTATTACTTCTGCCCGCAGAGTGTCAGAACTCCAAGTATTCTGTCAGACCACCTTACATGATCTTCCATGCTGATAGAGTATTTCTCAGAACAAACCCCTCATTTTTGCCTAAAGTCTGTTCTGAATCCAGTATGTCAGGTCATTGAGCTGCCAGTCTTTTTTCCCAACCACTCTAACAAATTGGAATACATGCTGCACAAACTTGATGTACACAGTTCAGATTTTGTCTTGCAGAACTAAGGATATTAGAAAAATCAGATCAACTTTTTTATCCTTTTCAGAAGCCAGAAAAGGTAATCCAGTGGCTAAAACAACGTTATATAAATGATGATCAGATTGTTTATCCTTTGTGAATGCTAGAATGCCATTGACACACACCTAAGGCTCATTCTACCAGAGCAGTTTCTGTCTTCTGCCTTGCAAGCTAAATTGCCCCTTGACAATGTTTGTGCTGCAGCCACGTGGTCTAGGCCTCACCTTTATCACACATTACAAAGTAGATAAGGCTTCCAGGGACAGGTCTTCCTTTGGTTCCATGGTACTGAGAAATGTACTTCCATGAGCCACCCAAGATTGAGGGTGCTAGGGATGCTACCCATCAGTGAGAATAAACGGCGAGATTTAACAACTTCACATAAAGTAGATGTCCTTCAAGGATGCATCTGCAGTCCTTAAAAATGGGTTGTCCTGTCGTCAGGCAGCCCTTCGGTCGGCCGGATTCCAAAGTCTGGGTCTGGCCTCTGCTGGTGTCGCACTTCACCCGACATCATAGCTGCAGTTCGGGTATAAAGGCATCAGCCAACGCCATTTTCCTCAGTCTTTCTTGCCGCGTGGCGCCCGAAGCAGAAGCTGTTCGCAAGTGCCGGTCGGTCAGATCCAGGGATTACTACTACCGAATACTACTTTGAAGACTTCTAAAAAGCTAAGTACCCCGTTGGGGACTCATTCTTGCCTCAGCCGATGTCAGAAAAAGTGAATAACTGTTTAACTTGTGGGAAACAAATACCTCATAAAGATTTCCACTCTTACTGCTTACCTTGTTTAGGCCCAGACCACGACGTAGCAGCTTGTTTAGCCTGTGCTGCTTTTAACCGATGGACGCTTAGACGTCGGTCGGAGTTTGCTGAGCAGTTTTTCGGCTCTGATTTTGCGTATATTATGCCGTCAGATCCTCCGACTTCACAAATTGCCAAAAAACGCAAAGAAAAGAACCGACACTCGCGGTCCGCGGTTTCGGCCGAAACCGCGGTTAAGCAAACAGTGTCTCGGTTTCGGCCGAAACCGAGCAAGCTGTCCTTCAGCCAAATCCATGCCTTCTACCGAGGCCTCTTCTAACCTGGTAGAATCGGCCTCTGAAATCCAACCTGCTGTTGTGGTTTCACAGGAATTATCGGACACTATTCCCTTGGATGTATCAACCCCTGCACGTGGAGCTGCTAGGCCTCCTGCAGCCATGTCCATTAAGGCCTTTGCCAGGGCTAAAGCAGCCAAAACTACTAAGTCTGTGCCTGTTAAGCCCCCCTCTCACAGGCCCAGCTCCAGTTCCCAAATGCTTTCTCTGGCAGTGGATCTCATCTCTTTAATAAGGGGATCCCAACCTCATCCAGACAGGGCCTCTCAACCACCTCCAGAGAAGAGACCTAGAGCAGAGCCCCCTGAGCCAGTGTCCACGGATGATTCCTCTGATGATTCAGACAATACAGACTCTCCAGAGGCTCCTTATTCTCCTTACGAAGACTCTGATGCTGAAGAGTCTATTCCTTCTGCCTCTCCACCTGAGGAATTTTCCTTTGGGGGAAACCTTACATGCCATGAGGGAACAATTTCAGTGGCAGGGCCAAGAATTCTCAGACTCCAGGAAAAGGCTTAGGACCTTTTTGCATTTACCACAACATAGGCCTTTAGCTATACCTCCAGTTCTTTCTGTTGTAGATGATGCATTTAATGATGCTTGTACTGCTCCTGATACTTTACCTCCAGCCCCTGCTAAGCCCGATAGGTTCTACAGGGTCCCGGACACACATCACCATTTATACAAGGCTCCTTTTGCAGATCCCGAGACTATCTCCCAGGGGCCTAAGGCAGTAGCATCTACCTCTGTTAATCCCCTCCCCTCTGAAAGGGAATCCAGGTCCTTAGAGAGATGGGGTAAAAAAGTATACACCTCTGCTACTCTGTCAGCTAGGGCCTTGAACTGTCAGTTTCATATGATCCAATATCAGGAGTTTATGCTTGATCAGTTAACTAAGAAACTGTCCTCTGAATCTAGATAAGAAATATGTTCTGGAAATGGTGCATAACATTCAGCAGGTTAGCAACCATTCTTTAAAATGCGGCTATGATGCACTGGAGGCTTCCTTTAGATCAGCCATGACTGGCACAGTTATCAGAAGGCATGCATGGTTGAAAGAACAGGCCTTGCCGGATCATGTCAAATCAAAACTATTAGATGCTCCCATGGATAAGGTCAATTTATTTGGTTCTCCTGCTCAGCAGGTACTGAAGAAAATGGAAGAGAAGGCAAAATCTGTACAAACAGTGAAAGATTTCTTACAGGTCCAACCTCCAAGGTTTAGCAGGAACTGGCCCTCCAAAAATTGGTCCTTTCCAGACTCCTCTAAAGCACAGAGAGGCAGGAATAGGCGTTCAAGAGGCAGAAATCAATCCAGGGGTGCCTACAGGGGACGCCAGTGGCAGGGCAACAACCAGCGAGGCACAGACGCAGCTACTACCACTGCAACAGGACAATCACAGTGACTTGGCTCTGGCACCGCCTACCAGGGAACAGATAGCAGCACCCTTAGGCGGAAAGCTAGCCTTGTTTTCAAAAAACCGGCACGGCATCACAAGGGACAAGTGGATTTTGCAAACTATAGACCAAGGTTACAGGTTTCATTTCCATACTCCACCAGGAAAAAGAGGAATGCCAAACCTACCACCAAATCAAAAGACAGAAGCTCTAAAACAAATAGCTCAATTAGTAAGAATGAGAGCTGTGGAAAAGGTACCATCTATGGAACAAGGAAAGGGATTTTACTCCAGACTCTTCCTGGTACCAAGAAAAGAGAAAAAATGGAGGCCTATTCTCGACCTGTCCGCTTTAAACACATTCCTCATTGTTCCAAAATTCAAAATGCTGACCCTACAGCAGCTTCTTCCCCTGCTGGGCAAGGAGTCTTGGCTGGTAACTCTAGATCTCAAGGAGGCATACCTGCACGTCCCCATACGACCAAATTGCAGAAGATACCTCAGATTTCTTGCAGGATCAGAGCATTATCAATTTTCAGCATTGCCCTTTGGCTTATTTACTGCGCCCAGAGTGTTCACGAAATGCCTGGCATCAGTAATTCCTCATTGCAGACTTCAGGGAATCCAAATTTATCCATACCTGGACGACTGCCTGATAAAAGCGGACAACAAAAACAAGCTAACAGAAGACTTACAAAGAGTCATTTACTTGCTGCAAGCCCTGGGATATACAGTCAATATAAAAGTCAAGGCTGATACCATCCCAAAGAATAACCTTTTTAGGTGCAGAGCTGGACACATCAAAGCAGATGGCATTCCTAACTGTAGAAAAACAAGAACAACTTCCTCTCTACTTCTTGGCATTAACAAAGCAGAACCATCTAACAGCAAGAAAAGTACTGCAAGCCCTGGGCTTCATGGCATCCTGCATAATTCTGGTCCCTCATGCCAGACTGCATATGAGAAAGCTACAGTGGTACCTGAAGAATTTATGGTCTCAACACAGACACAGCCTAGAAACCAAAATTCCACTAATACCATGCCTGAAGCAAGAGTTCCTATGGTGGGCTCAGGCCTGTCAATCAAACACAGGTTTGCCCTTCTACAGCATTCAACCAAGCCAAACCATCACAACGGACGCCTCAGACCTCGGTTGGGGGGCCCACATGCTGGACAAGTGCATACAAGGCCTATGGACTCAAGATCAGCTGCACCTGCACATAAATCTAAAGGAAATGCTGGCAGTAAAATTGGCAATCCAGACATTCAGACCATTCCTCCAAGAAGGGCAGTTGATGATAAGGACAGACAATGCCACAGTTATGTGGTACATCAACAAACAGGGAGGCACTCATTCATACCCTCTATGCCGGATGGCACTGGACCTATGGAATATGGCTCTGAGCTACAACATTCAGTTACAAGCAATTTTTGTACCGGGAAAAGAAAACATCCTAGCAGACATATTAAGCAGAACTACCACGGATGCCCACGAATGGATGCTACACCCGGACATCTTCAAAGCCATCACAAGAAAATGGGGACTACCACAAATAGACTTATTTGCATCCCCACTCAATCACCAGCTCAAGAAATTCTGCACAAGGACGTACCACCCACTTGCTTGGAAGGTGGACTCCCTATCTTTCAGTTGGAAAAACCTGACAGCATATGCATTCCCACCACTTCCTTTGATGCACAAGGTGCTATTGAAGATCAAAGAGGAACGTCCAAGGATCATTCTGATAGCTCCAGACTGGCCAAGACAACATTGGTACCCATTACTGAGGAGCATGTCTCTGGAACAAATGTGGACACTACCCCTGATCCCATTGCTGTTAACACAGAACAGCTACAACACCCTGCATCCAAACCTGAAAACTCTGCAGCTGACTGCCTGGAACATTACATAAGAGCAACTAACCCAAATTTATCCCAAAGGGTTAAAGACATTATCCTTGAGGCTCGCAGACCTTCAACAAGAAAGAATTATGCAGGAAAATGGAAAAGATATCTCATTTGGAGTACTGCAAAGGGAAAAGATGTGTCACTGGTAAACATAGCCAACATCCTGGAGTACTTGGCAGAGCTCTTCCATACAGGCCTGTCCTACTCCTCCAAGATACACGCATCAGCTATTTCGGCAGAATACAGCTTGGATCCCCCTGTCTTCTCACATCCTCTGCTCAGGCAGTTTCTGAGAGGAATTAAAAATGTAAAACCTCCTAGGAAACCACCATTGCCAGCATGGGACTTGAACTTTGTGCTAGAAAAATTGACACTTCCTCCTTTCGAACCAGCAGCAACAGCAGAATTACAATACTTATCCTGGAAGACTGCTTTCCTGCTGGCAATCACCTCAGCAAGAAGGGTTTCTGAACTACAGGCATTAATGGCAGTGCAACCCTTCCTGATCTTCCATCAAGACAGAGTGTCCATGAGAACAAATCCTACATTTATGCCTAAGGTGGTATCCAGAGTGTCTTTAAACCAGGCTATCCACCTACCTACATTCTTCCCCAACCCACAGAACAGGGGAGAAAGACTGTCGCATACCTTGGATGTACATAGACAGTTACGCTACTACCTGGACAGAACCAAGGGCAATAGAAAAACTGACCAGCTTCTGGTAGCATATGCAACAGGAAGGGAAGGAAAAGCAATTTCAAAACAGACAATCTCCAAGTGGATAGGAAATTGCATTAGATTTTGTTACTCCTACCATGGAAAGAAAACTCCAGAGAACATCAGGCCTCATTCTACAAGGGCTATGGCCACTACCACAGCTTTCTTACGAGAGTGGCTACCAAGGACATCATAGAGGCTGCTACTTGGACCTCCGTGCATACTTTTGCCAAGCATTATAACTTACCTTTATACTCTAGATCCCGAGCAGGGTTTGCCACTGCTGTTTTGCAAGGGATCCTAACTACACCATAATCTCTTCTTCCTCCTCCCCTAGTTTGGCTATGGTATTCTACCCATTTGTAAGGACTGCAGATGCATCCTTGAAGGACATAGTACAGTTTTGTACCTACCATAAATGTAGATGTCCGATAGGAATGCATCTGCAGTCAGGATTACCCACCCGCCTTCCCCTCTGTGGTACTCCTAGGGTATTTGCCCATCTTATAGGTAGCTGGGGGGGATCTATTATGGTGTATTTGTTTGTATATATGTACATACGTGCTTATTTTTTGTGGTTGCTCTCTACTATTTGGAAACATTGGCATTTATCCAAATTTAGCCGTCCAAGAGGGCACCTGGCATCTGGGGCAAGAAACACTGAGGAAAATGGCGTTGGCTGATGCCTTTATACCCGAAGAACTGCAGCTATGACGTCGGGTGAAGTGCGACACCAGCTGAGGCCAGACCCAGACTTTGGAATCCGGCCGACCGAAGGGCTGCCTGACGACAGGACAACACATTTGTAAGGACTGCAGATGCATTCCTATCGGACATCTACATTTATGGTAGGTACAAAACTGTACTTTATGTACTTATAATGTTCCATGCGAGTTGTTTATCTCGCCTTTATTCTCACATCCCTCCCTCCTTTCCCCTCCTGGCTGACAGTAGACTTAGCGCCTAGTACTATCCTGGCTCCTCGGTACTTTCCTTTGGAAAGTGTTTCCCGTTTAGAGTAGGGTAAAGGTATGTGTGTGTATATATATGTGTGTGTGTGTGTATATATATATACACACATATATATATATATATGTGTGTGTGTGTGTGTGTGTATATATATATATATATATATATATATATATATATATATATATATATATATATATATATATATATATATATATTTTTTATTTTGCAACAAACAAGATCTGAGGTAATTCCAACACTGCTTTGTGGGATAAAGGGCTTGGGCTCGAGCTGCTGGCAAACCTTGAGCTTTGCTATTGGCCGTGTTGGAGCAGAGGATCTGCTCCAAACCCATCAGTGAGAATTAAGGCGAGATAAACAACTCGCATATGGAACGTTATGGTAAGTACATAACTTTTTTTTATTTTTCATGCTGACAGGGTCTCCCTCAGGACTAATGCTTCCTTTATGCCTAAAGTGGTTTCCAGTGTGGCTCTCAACCAGTCTATTTGCCAGCCTTCTTCCCTAATCCTTAAAATAAACGGGAAAGGATCCTGTACTACTTGGATGTGCACAGACAGCTCAGATTCTACATGGATAGGACTAAGCCCTTCGGGAAATCTGACCAGGTATTACTCAGTTTTGCATCAGGGGCAGAGGGCAAGGCCATTTCAAAACAATTTCCAAATGGATAGCACATTGTATCCATTTCTGCTATAAACACCATGGGAGACCAACCTCCCAGGGGGTCAGAACACATTCCACTATGGCTACTAATACCTCTACAGCATTCCTCAGGGGAGACCCTGCCAGGGACTTTCTGGAATCTGCTACCTGGAGTTCTGTACACACCTTCAAGCATTACCACCTGCCTATATTTTCCAAATCCAGGGTGGGTTTTGCAACTGCAGTCCTGCAGAGCATACTAGCCAGCCCAAACTCTTCTTGACTGCCTCCACCCTTTCTTCAGCTTTGGGAATCAACCCAAGTGTGATGACTGCAACAGTGAAACACGAAGAACATAGTACAGTTGTGTACACTTGCCATAAATGTAGATGTTGGTGTATTCACTGTTGCAGTCCTAGTTTCCCTCCCTCCAGCCTCCTTCTCTCTCTCTCTCTCTCCTTTATGTGTATATTACTCACCCCTTGCAGGGGTATTGGTATTTCCTTTTTTATGGTGGTGATTTTCCCACTATAGCTTAGCTCCCTAGTGGGGGGCTCTTGACATTTGGGGCAAGGAAAACTGATGTAATGGCGTCTGCTGCCTATTTTTATACCCCTGATGACCTGACGTCAGTTCTGGAGCGATGGCAACCGACGCAGCAATAGTAAGTCTCTGGTATTCGGGCCGACTGTGGGCTATCTGCAGGCAAATAACCCAAGTGTGATGACTGCAACAGTAAATACATTCTATCTACATTTATGGTAAGTGTACCCAACTGTACTTTATGGTGAGTACATAACTTTTTTCTTTTCCTATATGTGATGCTGGAGGCCAAGTGGAAGTAAAAATTTACCCAACTTCAGTGTCCGTAACAAGGCAACTTTTTGCAACCTAATAGTTTTCTTTTTAGTTTTGATGACCTGTGTGGTTTACCCATTGACAATGTGATATTGCTGAATTGTATGCAGGTTGTTGCAAGTAATGAGAGGCAATAAAGGCTCCTTAGTCAAACTGCAAAGACTGGAGTTGAGTGCCCTTAATCACAAAAACAAGTGTATTAACACTTATTTGCAAGGATGGGCTGTGTCCTTTTGCTTTCCTTTGGAGATTTCACTTGCCTCTGAAGTTAATGCATCTTATGGAGGGGGAGATGCAAACACTGTTTACAAATGCTGCATTTCCCTGTTTTTATTTTCATTTGCAGTTTCTTTGTAATTGAAAATAGCTTTCTGCAAGAGTCTGCCTTGGTGATTAAGTGGCACATTTTTTTTTTGTTTGCTGTAAGAACATAAATCGGATGTCTTTCTATTCTCATGTTACAGTATTATGCATATGGATTTACTCTTCAGTCTCTTATGTACGGCCAGTATGCAAAAGCTTTCAGTTCCTCTGGTGCGTGAGACGTCTGATGTGATGAGAGTTCATGGGCCATAAAAGTGACGTTGGCATGCACCAGCCCTCAGAACTGTTCAGCTGCCAGTCATACACCAGGTGATGTCCTTCAAGGATGCAACTGCAGTCCTGACATACGAGTTGTCCTGCCTCAGCAGCCCTTGCAGTTGCATACCTATCGGACATCTACATTTATGGTAGGTACAAAACTGTACTTTCTTGTTACTGCTGACGTCAGATTTGTTTTTTCAGACAAGTTCCCTGTTGGGGACCTTTTCAATCCTTCATATTTTAAATATAGCTTGTTCATGTCATCCAGAAAGGGTATGTCAGTGCAGTCAGACCCCTCATAAGGATGCCCACAAGTGCCCTTTTTTTTTTTTTTTTTTTTTTTTTTTTTTTTTTTAGGACGGTCGCATGACCATATGGCCTGCCCAATCTGCCAGGCGTTTGTAACTAAAACTTTGCGTAGTTGCTTGCACGCACTAAATCTGTACCATGAAAACCAACGTCTGAAACAGCTAATACTTTGGTTGGAGGGCTTTTTGGATGCCTCCTCAGAACCGCCTAAAGAGGCTGCCAGGACCTTACGGCATTCGTCTGCTGCTGAGCCTCTTCTGGCCGATCCCTAACCTGTGGTTGACATGGATCTGGTTCCGGATCTGTTACTTCGGAGGTTGCGGGTGCCTTTAAGCATGCCGCACCATCCTTAGGGGACAGCACGTCCACAGAGGGTATTCCGGTGCCACTAACAGACACCGGGGGGGGGGGGGGCATGTGTTTACTGAGGAGCCGTCTGAGCTTTGATTCCTTGCAGTCGCTGGTTTCTAGACATCCACCGGCCCTCTCAAAAGAGGGGAAAAGAGGAAACTTGTACCCCTCTTTACAGAAAGTATGTCCATTAGGCACTGAGGCATACCAGAGCTGTTACTGCTTCCACTTCTCTCCTGAGCCCTAGACCTCTGTCTACTGATCCATCTTCTATGGAAGAGGTCCTTTTAGGTTCCTCTGAGGAATTTCTTTCCTAAAATTCTCAACTGTCTTCCTCCTTGGGGTACATTTCCCCGGAGGAAGAGTCACTGGACCCTGATTCCCCAGCTTGAAGACTTGACCTTCACTGAAACTATCAGCAGGATGAAGAAACACTTTAAATGGGAATTCTCAAAAATGTCTGAGTTACAAGAGGTACTACAACCTCATTCAAACGGAGATTCCTAGCCCATGTGCTGCCCCCCCCCCCAATTCTGCCTGCTTTTCTAGATGTTTTTTTTACTGCATCATTGAACCTGGACACTCAGCCTCCTGCCCCACGCAGACCTGACAGGCTGTACAAAGTACCTGACACTGCTAAACATCTGATCAATTGCCCACCCGAAGATCTGCCACTGTATCTGTTGCCACTGACAAAGCTACCAAACTCCTGCCAACTACCACTATTCTCCCAGCTGACACAGCAAGACAGTGGAAAGGTTTGGCAAAAATATTTATACTTTTGCTACCTTGGCTTTTAGAGCTACAAACTATCAGACCCACATGATCAAGTATACATTGTCCCTCTTAGTCTAACAAACATCTGGCAGATATTCCAGACTCCCCTGCCAAAGCAGTGCTGTGCTCTCTTGGCTCTCTCATCCAAGGTCACTAGGCACTCTATCAAGTGTAGTTACTATGCTGTTGAATCCTCTGCCAGGTCAGCAGCATCAGCATCTGCCTTACGCAGATGATCCTGGCTTCGCCTACAGCCCCTGCCAGATTTCAGGGCAAAGCTCACTGATGCCCCTCTGGACAACGCTGCACTTTTCTGCTCTAAGGTGGCAGACCTCTTTAAATCTGTGCAATAGAAAGGTAAAGAAATGCAGGATATCAAACATTTACTGGTCTCACCATTTTCCAAGTTTCATAGAAACTATCCTTCCAAAGCTCAGTTTATTAGGAAGCACTCCCAACCTGCTCCTACTTCAAGGCCTCAAGCCCACTAGGAAGCAACCTCCTCCCTGTAGTCAGAGGACTCCCTTTCAAGACAGGGCAGGTAGCATCTGACTACCTGCCAGTGTTGCTTCCCTCCCCCTCCTTCTGTACCTCTGTCTGCCTGCTCTCACTGTCTCCCTCTTTGGACCCTTCTCACCTCAGATGAGTGGGTCCTGTCCATTCTTCAAAACTGTTCATGTCCTGGATCTCCCCTACCATATGGCAAGGCATACCCAGACGTCCTACTCAGTGGCTGCACCTGTTAACCACTAGTGCAGACACTATTAGATCAGGGTACTATAAAAGTCAGTTGTCTCCGCTGTAGAAGGAAGATGTATCAATTCAAGTCTCTTCCTGATCCCCAGGAAGGACAGACCATGGAGACTCACTCTAGACTTCTCCTATCTCAACCTCTTCCTAAAGGTCTGTACCTTCAAAATGCTAATCCTGCCAGCCCTTTTTCCTCTTATTATTCCACAAGGGTTCCTGGCTACATTTGATATAAAGGATGCTCATCTCCACATCAGTCAGGCCTTCCCACATGAACTATTTAAGATTCTTGGTGGTCTCTTCTCACTTGCAGTTCTCTGCCTTGCCCTTTGTACTTTCCACCACACCACAGTCTTTACCAAATGCTTGGCACCTGTGGTGGCTTACTGCAGGACACGGAATACAGATTCTCGTACCTGGATGACATGCTGATTCAGGATGCCAGTCAAATACTGCAAGGAGACATCCAGTTTGTGGTGACCCTACTACAGCCACTGGGATTTCAGAAAAACCTTCCAAAATCCCCTCTTCAACCAACAAAGGATATTGTGTTCCTCTGCAGGATCTGCTCAGATCTCATGGAGGCATACCTATCCTCTCCAAAAGTGAGCTCCTTGACCGAACATCATCTCCTGGTACTTCACTCTATGGAGTTGACTGCAAGGCAGTACTTTAAGCTTCTGGGCTACATGGCAGCCTCCATACCCATGCTTTCTTTAGCAAGGATACACATGAAGCTGCAGTGGTACCTTCTCTCAATCTGGAAGCAACACAACCAGACTCTGGAGCACATTGTACCTATTCTACCCTGCCTAAAAAGGAAATGCTATGGTGGTTGGCTCAGGTAAAGTGCAACCCAGGCCTCCCTCTCCAACCACTGCAACCCCCTCAGGTCATGCACCACAGATGCCTCAGACCTGGGGTGGGGAGCCACTCTCGGACACAGGTGCAGGGCCTGTGGCCAAATCTCAAATCAGAACACATCAATGCAGGAGAGATGAGGGCAATCCTCCTAGCCCTTCAGGCATTCCAACCTTTCTTAAAACAGGAGACATTTCTGATGTACACAAACACCACTGTTCTGTGGTATATCAAGCAGGGAGGGGCCAAGTCCTACTTGCTCTGCAGGCTAGTCCTTTTGGTCTGAGAATTGACTACCTCCCCAGGGAAGCTCCCTGCAGGCGACCTACATTCCTTCTCCACAACAAACGGGGAGATTATTTGAGCAGAACCAGCACAAACAACCACGAATGGATGCTGCCCAGAGACTTCCTGAATCTGGTCCACAGATGGGTTATACCTGAAATAGACATGTCTGCCTCCATCAACAGGCAACTTCCTGGCTTTTGCACCAGGACACCTGAACCACAGGCACTGGCAACGGATGCCTTCTCAATTTCATGGAAGGGGAAATATCTATATGCGTTCCCCCCTTCCCACTCAGAAGGTCCTGCTGAAACTTTAGTTTGACGACCCGAAAATCTTTCTGGTGACTCCCTACTGACCCAGACAGCACTGGTTTCCCTTACTCCTACACTTTGTCCAAGGGCAATCACCACAAATTTTCCCCCATAGTGGACCTCACACAGAGCAAGTGGTCCCTAATCCATCGACAGAGGCAGATTCTGCTCCTTACCCTGTGGCTGATACGATTTTGATCCCATTTAGACACCCTTACAACGAGGGTGTGCTCAATGTCCTGCAGAAGGCCAGGAAACCAAATACTAGAAAATCATACATCTTCAAGTGGAAACAGTTCACTATTTGGTGTCATAAGACAGTTGGATACGCTTCTTAGCGACCCCCCTCTAGTGCTGTCTTTGTGAGACCTAGACTGGACTGGCTTATTCATCCGTCAAAGCCCATCTGTCTATTTCAGCTTGCCATCTTCTTTATCCCCTATTAGCATTCAGTCTCCCTTGTAAACTTCCTCAAATGGACATTGCACCTTAGGTCCCCCAGGAAACCCATCCCCCCACCTTGGGACCTCAACCACGTGCTAGAGAAGCTTATGCTACCTCCTTTTGAGCTAGCAGACAAAGCCTCATTAAAGCACTGTACTTGGAAAATTATTCTATTAGTGGCCCTAACCTCAGCCGGGAGTGTCTGAACTTCAAGCCCTTATGGGCTACTCCTTCCTAGTTTTCCACAGGGACAGGGTTACCCTCAGGACAAACCTGTCTTTCATGCCCAAGGTAGCCAATGACCTGTCCCTCAATCAGGCCATGCAGTTGACCATTTCTTTTCCCCAAACTCAGAAGGAGACAGTGTGCGCTACATTCCCTGGATGTTCAGACAAATCAGATTCTACCTGCACAAAACCAAGTATATCAGAGAGGCTGACCAGCTTTTTGTTTCTTTTCACTACAGAGCTCTGGGGAAGGCGGTGACCAAGGAGACTATTTCTACTTGGCTTTCCAGAGTAGTTACCTTCTGCCACTAATTCCATGGTAAGTGTCTGCAAGATATAGGTAAAGCTCATTCCACAAGAGCGATGGCATCTTCTGGGACGTTCAGGGGTCTGGATACCTCTTCTATCCTGGAAGCTACTACTTACTCCTTGGTCCACACCTTCACCAAGCACTACAAACTGGACCTCATCGCAAGAGCCAGGGCAGGGTTCACCAGGGCTGTCCTTCATGGATTCCTGGAGTTCATTTGTAAACAACCACCCCAACCTCAATGAGCTTTGGCACTCCCCCATATGCAGAATACTGAAACATGGAAATAGGACATAGAACAGTTGTGTAAAATCTTACCATAACCGTAGATGTCCTCTTCCATGTTGCAGTACACCTTCCTACCATCCTTTCCCTCTTGTCAGCTAATAACTTGCCTTTCTAGATGGCAGTGATGTGGCATAGCTCTTAAAGGACTGGCTCCGAGTAGGGCTACTGTTCTGAGGGCTGGTGTGTGCTGGCGTCACCTTTATGACCCACAAACTCTTGTCCACGTCAAAAGTCTAACTCACCACAGAGGGATGGAAAGCTTTTGGATACTGGCCGTACGTGAGACTGAAGGGTAAACCCATATGCAGAGTACTGCAACATGGAAGAGAAGAACATCTTTGGTTATGGTAAAATATATTATATAACTTTTCTTTCTCTACCTTCTTTATTTTTTGGAATGCTTTCCTTGTTTTGAATCTGATCTTGCATATTCCTGCATCTAAGTATACAGTGGGTATAAAAAGTGTACACACCCCTGTTAAAATGCCAGGTTTTTGTGATATAAAAATGAGACCGCAATAAATCATTTCAAACCTTTTCCCACCTTTAATGTGACCTATAACTTGTACAATTCAATTGAAAAAAAATCTGTTGGGGGAAGAGAAAAAAAAAGTACAATACACTGGTTGCGTAAGTGTGCGCACCGTTGGACTAATACTTTTGTGCGCGCACACCCTTGGACTAATACTTTTGTGCGCGCACACCCTTGGACTAATACTTTTGTGCGCGCACACCCTTGGACTAATACTTTTGTGCGCGCACACCCTTGGACTAATACTTTTGTGCGCGCACACCCTTGGACTAATACTTTTGTGCGCGCACACCCTTGGACTAATACTTTTGTGCGCGCACACCCTTGGACTAATACTTTTGTGCGCGCACACCCTTGGACTAATACTTTTGTGCGCGCACACCCTTGACTAATACTTTGTGCGCGCACACCCTTGACTAATACTTTTGTGCGCGCACCCTTGGACTAATACTTTTGTGCACGCACACCCTTGGACTAATACTTTTGTGCACGCACACCCTTGGACTAATACTTTTGTGCACGCACACCCTTGGACTAATACTTTTGTGCACGCACACCCTTGGACTAATACTTTTGTGCACGCACACCCTTGGACTAATACTTTTGTGCACGCACACCCTTGGACTAATACTTTGTGTGCATGCACAAAGTATGTGTGGTGCGGAGGGATTTCTTTAGATGTAACATTTCTAACTGAGCTGGGTCAGACATGGCTTTGTAAGTCAAACAGATATCACCTCTAAGTAGGCGATATGAGATACAGAAAAGTTTGAGTCTGTCCATATAGGACAAGTGTTTTAAGGCCTAGGATCCTCTTTGTGAGGTACTTTTGCGGCCTCTCCAGTTGTTGCAGGTGTCTAGTAAGGTAAATGCCAAATGGGGCATCGTACTCTGGCCTAATGAGGGAAGAGTGGAGTGAAACAATGACCTTTCTTTTTGGATGCAAAACCCTTAGTAATGAGATGTGCCACATAGGACTTTCTGACCACAGTGGCAATGTGGTGATCAAAAGAGAGGTTGCGGTCTACCTGTGTTCCCAGATCTCTTATAACGCCTTCTGTGTTCAGTGGACTTCCATCAATGTGGTAATTAATGGGAACCGTTTTTTTCCCCTAAGGGGATGACATTTTTTGGCATTGAGCTTAAGGCCATGGATGTTCTTCATGTTTCACTGTTGCAGTCAATTACATTTGGGATGTTCTTGGTGTTTCACTGTTGCAGTCATTACATTTGGATCATCTGCTGGCAGGTTGCCCTCATTCTGCCTGAATATCAAAGTCTTGGGTCCTGCGTCGGTTGCGGTATCCTCTTCCATGACGTCAGGGGTATAAAACATGCAGCCGACGCCATTTTCTGTACTCTTTATTGCTGCATGGTGCCTGAAGCAAAAACAGTTCAAGTGCTGGTCGGCTGACTACTGAAATTTTCACATTAGTTTCAGAACCGCAGTCTTAAGCTAAATACCCCGTTGGGGAAACTTTTTTTCTTGCTCCATACAGATGTCAGTAAAAGTTAATAATTGCATTACTTGTGGGAAGCAAGTATCTCATAAGGATTTCCATTTGTACTGTATTCCTTGCCTAGGCCCAGATCATAACGTGCCTTGCTGTCAGTTTTGTGCTAGATTTAACTAACACACTGCTAAGCGTCTGTATATCTTTGCTTCAAAATATTTTGGAAACAGATTTAATTACCCTGAAATGTCGTCTGATAGCAATCCGACTACTGGAGTTCCCAAAAAATGCAAAGAAAAGGACAGACAGACCGTCTATGTCCAAAACACAACGAAGCTTCTCCTAAGCCGCTCGCTGGTACTCATTGGGGTGCTTTCGCAGCCCCTGATACCCCGCTACTTTTGAGTCTCAGGCCTCTACCGAGACCCATGTGGAGTCCGGCATGCCGCAAGATTCTCAGAATATTTTACCCATGGATGTCTCTTCCTCGGATGGATCTGGAGTCACTGAGCAGGCACTGGCTTCTGAGGGTGTTTTCAGTCCAGCATTTCTATATAAAACCAATGCCAGCTTCAAAAACAGACTAGCAACTTCTAAGGCTAAAAAAACAACGCATGAGCCATGTGCTCAGGCCTCTATGCCAAAAAAAGGATCGAAATGGCTGAAGACTTAATTACCTTGATCAGGCCCGCCATCCCCCAGTCATTATGGAGTTTCTTTCCTTTATCTTCTACAACTTATGTGGTGTATTTGCTTATAGATGAAGGTAAAGTTTGTATTGGTGTGTGTGTATATATATGTATATATATGTATGTGTGTGTATATATATATATATATATATATATATATATATATATATATATATATATATATATATTTATATTTATATATTTATATTTGCTACCTTTTTGGGGGCACCTGACATCTGGGGCAAGAAAAACTAAAGAAAGTGGCGTCTGCTGCATGTTTTATACCCCTGACCTCATGGAAGAGAGCAACCAATGCAGGAATTCAGTCCGACTGAGGGCAACTTGCCAACAGATTCCCCCAAATGTAATGACTACAACAGTGAATACACTCTTAACATGTGCATTTATAGTAAGTGTACACAACTGTACTTTGCCAGTTCGCCAACACTCGGGTGCTTTCGCAGCCCCTGATACTTGCTACTTTAGATTCCCAGGCCTCTTCTGAGACCCATTCGCAGTATGCTGCGAAATGCTGCTTTGACTATGGAACCTGCTGATGTCTCTACCTTGGATGCGTCTGGAGCCGCTCTGCAGGCACTGGTTTGAGGTTGTATTCACATTTGCATTTTAAACGGATGCCATCTTCATCAAGGCCTAAAACTCGACCCACGCCTAGAAAACAGATGCCCAAATCACATGGTTAGGCCCATATGCGTAAAAAAATGCTTAGAATGGCTGAAGACTAATTAGGGGAAGTCAGCCTTCTCCCTCTGAGACCTAGAACTGATTTTCCTTCTGATTCTTCTCATCAGGGTTCTGAAATCTTTCTACTGATTACCAGGATTTGCCCTTCTCTACCTATGAGGATTCTGGTGCAGAGGATTCCATTCCCTCCGCTTCCCCTCCAGAAGATTTTTCTTTTGGTGAAGCATTGCACACTCTCTTAGGGAGCAATTCCGCTGGGAAAACCAGGATTACTGTGACTCCAAAAAAAGGCTTAGAGAAGTCTTACACCTCCCTCAACACAGGCCTTTAGCTATCCCTCATGTTCTGGACATTGTAGATAATGCCTTCTTGGAATCTAGCCTGGCCCCAGACACTTTACCTTCAGCTCCCAGAAAACCTAACTGGTATTAGAGTACCTGACTCTCTCAAAATTCCTCTTCAGGAATCCTACTTCGGATCCAGAGACCATTTCCCAAGGACCAGAGGGCATTAAGGCTACTGCTGCCAAAAATCCTACCCCCTCTAGAGATTCCAGGGCCTTGGACAGATGGGGTAAGGAGGTATACACTTCTGCTACTTTGGCCATTAGGGCCTTAAATTGCCAGTTTCATATGTTGAGTATGACCGGCATATTATGGGACTACTTAAACAGAAAATGATGATGATTCCTGACTGTGCGGAACAAAGAATTACAGGATGTTCATGTTTCACTCTTGCAGTCATCACATTTGGGTTATCTGCTTGCAGTAGCCCTCAGTCGGCCTGATTATCGAAGTCTTGGATCCTGCACTGGTTGCTGTCATCTTCATGACGTCAGGTAGTCTGGTATAAAGCTTGCAGCTGATGCCATTGCTTCAGTCTTTCTTGCCGTGCGATGCCTGAAGCGGTTTGCAAGTGCCGGTCGGCCGACTCCAGAATTTTCATTTTCGAGTTTCAGAACCTAAGTCTTCAACTAAAGCTAAGTACCCCATTGGGGAAACTTTTTCTTTCTCTAAACCAATGTCAGTAAAAGTCAATAATTGTATTTCTTGTGGAAAGCAAATACCTCAATTTTTCATTCGTACTGTATTACTTGCCTAGGCCGTGACCATGACATACCTCTGTCTATTTTGTGTCTTATTTAAACAAACTATTAGTCGTCTGTATATTTGTGCTTCTAAATATTTTGGTACTCTGTTCAATTATCCAGATAGGTCTTCGGTAAGCCATCCGACTAAAGACATTGCGAAAAAAACAGAGATAGACAGACAGGCCGACTAGGTCCAAAGCTGCCGATGACGCTTCTCCTAAGCCAGTCACCAGTTCGCCGGTACTCCGAGGTGCTTTTGCAGCCCCTGATATCAATCAGATTCACAGGCCTCTACTGAGACCCATTCGGAGTCCGGTATGCCGCGAGATGTGTCTACCTTGGAAGGGTCTGGAGCTGCTGTGCAGGCACCGGCTTTTGAAGGGTGTGTTCAGGCCTACTGACTTGCATATTAAACAGACGCAGTCTTCTTAAAGGCCTAAAACTCTAACCATGCCTAGAAAACAGACGCCCGGACTGCATGGCCAGGCCTCTGCCTTAAAAAACATGAGTAACTGAAGACCTTACTACTTTAATCAGTGGAAGCCACCCTTCCACCTCTGAGACCTAGGACTGAATTCGCTTATGATAATTCTGATCAGGATTCTGAAATTTCTGTTTCCTCTTTACAGGATTTACCCTCATTTGCCTATGAGGATTATGATGCAGAGGACTCCATTCCCTCTGCTTCCCCTCCAGAGGATTTATCTCTTGGTGAAACCTTGCATACTGTTATGGAGCATTTTTGGTGGGAAAGCCAGTATTACTCTGATTCTAAAGAGGCTTGGGGATTTTTTACTCCTCCCCCAATACATGCCTTTAGCTTTCCCCCCTGTACTAGACATTGTTGATGCCTGTTCGGAATCTAGATTAGCCCCTGACTGTCTACCGCCTGCAACCAGAAAACCTGATGAATATTACAGGGATGTTCTTCATGTTTCACTGTTGCAGTCATAACTGTAGGGTATTCCTGCCGGCAGGCAGCCCGAGGTTGGCCATTATTCCAAAGTCTGGGTCTGGCGTCTGCTGTACCAGCAAGTACCCTGACGTCAGAATGTAGAGGGATAAAGCTGACGGCCGACGCCATCTTCAGTCGTTCTTGCCGTGCGGTGGAAAGCAGCTCGCAAGTTGTTGGTTGGCGGAATCCGGACAACGTGCTTTGCTTGTCGGTCCGAAGACTTCTCTTCTCAAGCTAAGTACCCCATTGGGGAAACTTTTTTCTTGCTCCTCCGATGTCAGAAAAAGTTAATTGCATAGCGTGTGGAAAACAAATACCTCATAAAGATTTCCACTCTTACTGTCTTCCTTGCTTAGGCCCTGACCACGACGTTTCTTGCTGTCGGTTTTGTGCCATGTTTAATTCTCGTACTATTAAGCGTAGGTACAATTGGGCCTGTAATTATTTCGGTAGACGGTTCAATTATAGGATGTCGTCTGATACTTTACCGACAACCAGAATTCACAAAAAACGCAAGGACAAGGATAGGCCTCCGAGGTCCAAACAGGATACTTTGCAGCCGGAGCCAGCTTCGGCGGTCGTCAATGAGGCGCTTTTGCAGCCCCTGTCATCAGCCACTTCGGAACCGATGGCCGACACGGACTCCCATGGGGAGCCAACTAGGCCCAGTATTTTATCTGCTGCAGGACCTTCGGACATCGCTCCTTCAGATGGGTCCGGAACCGCTGTGCAGGTACCGACTTCTGAAGGGGTTTTCAGGCCTTCTCATATTACTATTACTGCAAAGACAAAGGCAAAGTCAAAGACTCCTGTTAAGCCAAGGGTTTCTTCTCAAGCTTCTACGGATTCAGCTCCCAAGACCCAGAAAATTATTAAGGATGGCTGAAGATTTGCTCACTATGATGGGTTCTCACCCCCTTCTGAAAAAAGGCCTAGACAGGATATTCCCTATGATTCCTCTGATCAGGCTTATGTGTCATCAGTCTCTTCCTCTGACCAGGATTATTCTTTTCCTCCTTATGAGGATTCTGATGCTGAGGACTGTATTCCCTCTGCTTCTCCCCCTGAAGATTTTTCTTTTGGTGAAACCTTGCATGAGATGAGAGAGCATTTTCATTGGGAAGGTCAGGATTATTCCGCTTCCAAGAAGAGACTTGGAGAATTTCTCCTTCTCCCACAACACAGACCTTTGTCTATTACTCCTGTTCTTGATAATGTGGATGATGCTTTCTCTGAAGCTAATCTGAATCCTGATTCCTTTCTGCCTGCTCCTAAGCCGGATAGATTTTACAGAGTCCCTGATTCCCATCAATTTTGGTTCAAGAACCCTTCTGCAGATCCTGAAACTATTTCTCAGGGCTCCAAGGCTGCTAAGGCCGCTTCATCTAAAAATCCTATTCCCTCTGAAAAGGATTCTCGTGCCTTGGACAGATGGGGCAAAAAGGTGTATACTTCTGCTACTCTTTCTATTAGAGCTTTAAATTGCTAGTTTCATATGTTCAAGTATCATCAATTTCTTTTGTCGGTTTTAAAACAAAAACTTTCAACCTTACCTACATGTGCAGAGGGCAAGGAATTACAGGATGTGTTGCATGCAACTGAACAAGTTAGCAAACATAGTTTACATTGTGGTTTTGATGCCTTGAAGGCTTCTTGTAGGGCCGCAGCCTCTGGTACTGTTATCAGGAGACGCGCTTGGCTTCGAGAGCAAAATTTACCTGAGCAAGTTAAGGCTAAATTGTTAGATGCCCCTGTTCAGCATGATGTTTTGTTCGGATCTAAAGCTGAGGAGGTTATTAAAAAGATGGAGGATAAAGCGAAATCTATGCAGACTGTTAAAGATTTCTTACAAGTTCAGCCTCCTAGATTTTCTAGAAATTGGCCCTCCAAAAATTGGTCCTTTCCCACTTCTGACAGGCCTCAAAGGGGAAGATAGACGCTCCAGAGGTCGAGCTCAGGCCTCTTACAGGTCCAGACAATGGACTGCCTCGTCACCTAGAAGGGGAGAAGACAGATCTCAATCACAAAGGAAGCAGACCCAATGACTCTCTCTGGGCTACAGGTCCTCCTTGCCTGGAAGCCCCTCTCTGAGGAAAACTTTTTCTTTTCTACCAAAATTGGACTCGTATTACCCAAGACAAATGGGTTTTGGACGTGATTTTAAGAGGTTACAAATTCCACTTTCATACTCTGCCAAGGTCTGTCGGTTGGCCAGATCTGTCCAAACATCAATGGTCAGAGGCCTTAAATCAAGTGGACGCTTTATTGGCCATGAGAGCCATAGAACCTGTTCCACTTTCAGAGATGGGAAAAGGTTTTTACTCAAGACTATTTCTGGTCCCAAGAAAACAAAACTCATGGAGACCTATTCTGGACCTTTCAGTATTAAACACCTTTCTGGAAATTCCAAAATTCAAGATGCTTACTCTACAACAACTTCTTCCAATGCTCTCCCAGGATGCATGGATGGTGACATTGGACTTAAAGGAAGCCTACTTACACATTCCCATCAGGCAGGAATGCAGAAAATACCTCAGATTCAAGGCAGGTTCGAGGCACTTTCAATTCTCTGTACTGCCCTTTGGCTTAACTACTGCGCCCAGAGTCTTTACCAAGTGTCTGGCTCCGGTAGTAGCTTATTGCAGACTCCAAGGGATTCTAATTTACCCCTATCTGGACGACTGCCTTATTCAGGCGGACAGCAAAGACCTTTTACTTCAACATCTGCATTTTGTTCAACGTCTTCTCCTACTACTGGGACTTTCAGTGAACACAAAAAAGTCACATTTGATCCCCTCTCAGCAAATGATCTTTTTGGAAGCTCTTCTAAACACAGGCTTGCAAAGGGCTTTCCTCACTCCAGAAAAACAATTACAGCTGGCCTCAATTTTCAAAACCTTGGCTACTTTAACTCAGCTCACTGCAAGGAAATTCCTGCAGGCACTGGGCTACATGGCTTCTTGCATCCTGTTGATTCAAAATGCAAGGCTTCATATGAGAACTTCAATGGTACCTAAAGAGTGTATGGTCACAGCACTACCACAGTCTGGACACAATGATTCCTCCGATTCCCTGCCTCCAAAAAGAGTTCCTTTGGTGGTCCAGGGCTTGTGCTTTAAATGAGGGGAATCCCTTTCGTCTGCCTCAACCTTCTCAGATCATAACCACGGATGCTTCGGATTAGCTTGGGGAGCTCATTTTTTAGACATTTGCCAGCAGGGCTCTTTGACAAAGAAGCATCTTCTCTGGCGCATGAACTTGAAGGAAATGTTGGCAGTCCAAAATGCTCTTCTAGCCTTCCAAAATCTTTTGAAACCAGGGCCTCTTCTGATTCGCACAGACAATACCACAGTCATGTGGCACATAAACAAGGGGGCTCTCACTCTTACCCCCTTTGCAGGCTAGCCATGAACTTATGGGACACAGCTCTAAATCTGAATCTGCATCTTCAAACTCAATTCATTCCAAGAAAACAGAACCTCTTAGCAGACAGCCTAAGCAGAAACCTTTTGGATCCTCACGAATGGATGCTGGACACCAACTTATTCAGCAGGATTACTGCAGTTTGGGGTTGTCCTCAGATCTGTTTGCATCCCATCTCAATCATCAGTTGCCTCTCTTGCACCAGGTCCTTCCACAAAACAGCTTGGAAAGTGGATGCCCTGTCATTCAGCTGGAGGAATCTTTCGGGATATTCCTTCCCTCTTCTGCCTCTGGTGTTACTGAAAAAACAGGACAAACCCAAGATTATCATTTTGATAGCTCCGAATTGGCCTCGGCAGTTTTGGTATCCAACTTTAAAACACCTATTCCTGGAACGCCCTTGGATTCTACCTCTCCCTTCTCTTCTGTCCCAGCATCAGGGTCAGATGCTACACTCTCAAATCAAGACTCTATGCCTGGTAGCTTGGCTCTACAAGGGCCTTTGATTCCTTCATCTCTTCCCAAACAAGTTTTGGATGTTTTTAGAAGATGGGCGGCCTAGCACAAGATAATCTTATGCTTCTAAGTGGAAAAGATTTTGTATTTGGATGCAGTATCGAGGTTCTGATCCTCTTTTGCCTGATATTTCCTCCATTTTACTTTACCCCTCAGACCTTTTGCTTAAAGGCCTCTCCTTTTCCTCCATCAAAATTCATGCTGCTTCTATCTCGGCTCATTTCAACACTGATCTCCCATCTTATCTCACCAGCTGGTGAGACAATTTTTGAGAGCGGCTAAGAATTTAAGACCTCCCAGAACTCCTCCTGTTCCTGCTTGGTATCTTAATTATGTCTTGGAGAAACTTACTTTGCCTCCTTTTGAGCCTGCTGCTGCTTCGGATATCAAGTTCTTATCCTGGAAGACAGCTATTTTATTAGCATTGACTTCTGCCAGAAGGGTTTCAGAGTTGCAAGCTCTCATGGCTGTGGAACCTTATATTATTTTCCACCAAGACAGAGTTTCCTTGAGGACCAATCCTACATTTGTGCCTAAGGTTATTTCTAAGGTGGCTCTAAGTCAGACTATTCACCTTCCTACCTTCTTTCCAAATCCTCAAAATAAAGAAGAAAGGATATTACATTCATTGGACGTACACAGACAACTACGTTTTTACCTGGACAAAACTAAAGATTTCAGAAAATCTGATCAATTGCTTATCTCTTATGCCTCCAGTTCTCTAGGTAAGGCTATTTCTAAACAAACTATTTCCAAATGGATTGCTCATGGAATAAGGTTTTGTTACTCCAACTATGGGAAACAGATTCCAGGTACGGTTAGAAGTCATTCTACTAGAGCAGTTGCCACTTCAGCTTTTCTCAGAGGAGTTCCTACCAAGGACATTTTGGAGGCTGCCACTTGGAGTTCAGTGCATACTTTTTCTAAGCACTATAATCTCCCTTTGTATTCTAAGTCTAGGGCAGGCTTTGCCTCTGCTGTTTTGCAGGGTCTTCTAGCTGCCCCTTCTGCATAACCTCCTCCCTCATTCACAGCTTTGGGATTCTACCCTACAGTTATGACTGCAACAGTGAAACACTAAGAACATAGTACAGCTGTGTACACCTACCATAAATGTAGATGTTAGTGTTTTCACTGTTGCAGTCGGTGTTTCCCTCCCTCCTATCCCCTCTTATTTTTGCTTCTCTCTTCCACTTCCTTTGTGGTGTATTTGTGTTTCTTTTTGGACACCTTTTGGTTATTTTGGGGGGCTTCTGATATCTGGGGCAAGAAAGGCTGGAGAAGATGGCGTCGGCTGTCAGCTTTATACCTCTACGTTCTGACGTCAGGGTACTTGCTGGTACAGCCGACGCCAGACCCAGACTTTGGAATTCTGGCTGACCTCGGGCTGCCTGCCGGCAGGAATACCCTACAGTTATGACTGCAACAGTGAAGATGCTCTAACATCTACATTTATGGTAGGTGTACACAACTGTACTTTCCTGACTCTCAAGTTCCTTTTTAAAAGTCCTACTGCGGATCCTGAGACCATTTCACTGGGACCAAAGGGCATTAAGGCTACTACTGTCAAAAATCCTACCCCCTCTGATAGAGATTCCGGGGCGCTGGATAGAGGGGGTAAGAAGGTATACACTTCTGCAACCTTGGCCATTAGGGTCTTAAACTGCCAGATGTTAACAGTTTCACTGTTGCAGTCAATACACTTGGGTTATCCTGCTGGCAGACTACCCGCAGTCGGCCCAAATTCCAAAGTCCCCGTCAGTCGGTCGCTGTCGCCTCTTCCCTGACATCAGTGCGCCAGGGGCATAAAAGATGCAGCAGACGCCATTTTCTCCAGTCTTTCTTGCCGCGCGGTGCCCGAAGCAAAAGCAGTTTGCAAGTGCCGCTTGATCGACTCCTGAGATTTTCAAAATTGAATTTCAGATCTGAAGTATTCTATAAAGCTAAGTACTCCGTTGGGGTAACTTTTTTTTTTCTTGCTCCAGACCGATGTCAGAAAAAGTTCATTGTATTTCTTGTGGGAAGCAAATACCTCATAAGGATTTTCATTCTTACTGTATTCCTTGCCTTGGCCCTGGCCACGACGTTGCTAGTAGGTTTTGTGCTAGATTTAACCAACGCACTATTAAGCTTCTGTACAATTTTGCTTTTCATTACTTTGGCCGAAGGTTTAACTATATAATGCCGTCGGAACAACCAACCAGAATTTATAAAAAGCGCAAGGCGAAAGAAAAGGACAGGAATCTAGGTCCAAAACAGACTACTAAGCCTCTTCCAGGCCAGTCGCCGGTGCTCAGTGAGGAGCTTTCGCAGCCCCTGACTCCTGCTACCTCAGAGCCACAGGCCACCTCCGACTCCCACGTGGAGACAACTAGACCTCTGGATACTCTAGGTATTGGCCCCTTGGAAACTAATCCCTCAGATGGGTCTGGAGCCCACTGAGCAGGCATCTGCTTCTGAGGGTGTTTTCAGACCTACACAACTTTTATATCAAGCCTACTTCAGCATCCAAGACAGTCTAAAACAGCTTTAAAGACAAGGAAACAAGTACAGCATTCTCCAGGACAGACTTCTATGCCTAAGAAACAGATGCTCAAAATGGCCGAAGACCTAATTACTTTGATCAGGGGTTCCCACCCCCCTCCTAAGAGGCCTAAGCAAGATACTGAATGATTCCTCTGATCAGGTTTCCATTTCCACTGATTCCTCTTCAGAACAGGGATATTATATTCCTCCCTATGAGGATTCTGATGCTGAAGAATCTATTCCTTCAGCTTCTCCCCCTGAGGATTGCTCATTTCTTGAAACGCTGCATACCATGAGGGCGCATTTCCATTGGGAGAGCCAAGATTATTCGGATCCTAAGAAAAGGCTTAGACTTTCTTGTACTACCTCAGCACAGACCTCTTACAATTCCACCTGTTCTAGACATTGTAGATGTATTTTCAGAGTCTGGACTGTCTCCTGACACTTAACCTCCTGCACCTGTTAAGCTGGACAGATAATACAGGGTTCCAGATTCTCATAAATTTCTATATAAAAACTCTGCTGCTGACCCAGAAACCATCTCTCAGGGTCCCAAAGGGGTCAAGGCTGCTACTGCTAAAAACCCTGTCCCCTCAGATAGAGGTTCTAGGGCAGTGGACAGATGGGGGGGAAAGTCTACACTTCCGCTACCTTGGCTGTAATGTCTTTAAATTGTCAGTTTCATATGCGCAAATATCAGCAATACTTACTGTCTTTTTGTTAAAACAGAAAATGTTGACAAATACTGAATGTTCTGAGAACCAAGAGTTGCAGGATTTATTGCATGCAGCTGAAGTGGGAAAGCATACTTTGCAATGTGGTTGATTCACTAGAGGCCTCTTGCAGGGCCACTAACAGGTTCTGTTTTTAGAAGGCATGCTTGGTTAAAGGAACAGACTGCCTGATTATGTTAAAGCAACATTATTGGATGCTCCATTACAGCATGATACTTTGTTTGGTGTTAAGGCAGAAGAGATGTTGAAGAAAATGAAGGATAAAGCTAAATCTATGCAGACAGTAAAGGATTTCTTACAGGTACAGCCACCCAGGTTTAGCAGGAACTGGCCTTCTAAGAATTGGTCCTTTCCTGTGTCAGACAGGCCACAAAGAGGCAGATACAGACTCCCTAGAGGCAGGCAACAGCCCCAGGGCTCATACAGGCCCAAACAATGGGGTGTTTCTACCTCCAAAAGTGGAGAAGACAAATCACAGCCATATAAGAAACAGTCCCAATGACTTCCCTCTGCCAATGCCAAGCATTTCTCTTGGCAGCACCCTTGGGGGGGAAAGCTAGCACTCTTTTCATCAAATTGGCACACGATCACACAGGACAAATGGGTCCTAAACATAGTTTCTCAGGGCTGCAGGTTCCACTTTCACACCCTTCCAAAGGCAAAAGGTATGCCAGACCTGCCACACAATGGGCAGAGGCACAAAAACAAATACCATCTCTCATGGACATGAAGGCCCTTCAGCCTGTGCCACAACAGGAGCAGGGACAAGGATTTTACTCAAGACTTTTCCTAGTACCAAGTAAGGACAAAGCATGGAGACCAATTCTGGACCTGTCTATTCTAAATACTTATTTGGACGTACCAAAATTCAAAATGTTGACTCTGCAACAGCTTCTTCCCATGCTGGGAAAGAAGGCTTGGCTTGTAACTTTGGACCTCAGAGGCATACCTGCATGTCCCAATCAAACAATCTTGCAGAAGATACCTCAGATTCATAGCTGGCTCAATGCACTACCAATTCTCTGCACTGCCCTTTGGCTGATCTACTGTGCCCAGGGTCTTCACAAAATGCCTGGCACCAGTAATTGCATTTTGCAGACAGAGGAATACAAATATATCCCTACTTGGACGACTGCCTTATTCAAACAGAGTCCAAAGACATTCTACTAAAGCATCTGGCGTTTGTAAAAAGATTACTGATTTGCCTAGGGTACATAGTAAACGAAAAGAAATCAAAACTAGTACCCTCACAAGAGATATTCCTGGGTGCAAGCTTAAATACAACTGCCCAGATGGCTTATCTCACGCCAGACAAAGGCAACTGACTTCTTACTTTGAAATGTTGGCAACAAAGACCCAGTTATCTGCAAGAAAAATTCTGCAGGCTTTGGGCTTCATGGCTTCGTGCATTTTACTAATTCCATATGCAAGACTGCATATGAGGAAACTACAATGATATCTAAAAAGTGTTTGGACTCAACATTGCCACAGCCTGGAAACATTAATTACCTTCATTCCCTGCCTGCAACAGGAGTTTTGATGGGCACAGGCCTGTCACCACAACAAGGGACAGCCATTCACTCTACCCACAGCCAGGCAAACACTAACAGATGCATCAGATTATGCCTGGGGGGCTCACATGGCAGGAAAATGTGTTCAGGGAGCATGGCCAGCAAGCCAAATGCATCTTCATATCAGTCAAAAAGAGATGCTAGCTGTTCAGAATGCCCTGACAGCCTTCAAGGATCTACTTCATCCAGGACAACTGCTGGTAAAGACTGACAATACTACAGTCATGTGGTACATAAACAATCAGGGAGGCACACATTCCTACCCCCTCTGTAGACAAACCATGACTTTGTGGAACACAGCATTGATTTTATCAAGTACACCTGCAAGTACAATTCCTGCCGGGAAAGATGAATACTCTGGCAGACGAACTAAGCAGAAATCTCAAGGATCCTCACGAGTGGAAACTAGATCCACAAATCTTCAGCATGATACGAAAATGGGGATGCCCAGACATCTATTTGCCTCCCCGTACAACTGCCAACTACAGAGATTATGCACAAGGACTTACCACAAACGAGCATGGAAAGTGGATGCCCTATCATTCAGCTGGAAAACCCTTACAGTATATGCCTTTCCTCCACTGCCTCTCCAAGGTACTCCTAAAGGTCACATGAGAGGCCAAAAATGATATTGATTGCCCCAGACTGGCCATGCCAGCACTGGTACCCAATCCTAAAGATCTAGTCTCAAAGCCCAGCCTGGACATTACCTCAAATTCCTCATTTGCTGACTCAACAAAACAATCTGATCCTGCACAGCCAACTCAGAACCCTAAATCTGGCTGCATGGCTGATAATTTAACCATTCAGAACACACCTCTCTCTAAAGCAGTTATGGATGTTATTTTGGAGGCCAGGAGGCCCAGCAGCCGAAAATCTTGTACAGAAAAATGGAAGAGATTCTGTGCTTGGAACCAGGCACAAGGAATGGACGCGCTTGTACCAAATATTTCTCAGATTTTACAATACCGAACTGAGATGCTGGACAAAGGCCTATCCTCATCAGTCAAGATCCATGTTCTGCCATTTCAGCTCATTACAATTTGGATCCACCTATTTTTTCACATCCACTGCTAAGACAGTACCTCAGAGGGGCCAAAAACATAAGACCTCCAAGGAGAGCTCCAACACCTGCATGGGACCTCAATTTTGTTTTGGAAAAGCTCACACTGCCTCCTTTTGAGCCAGCCAATACAGCTGAGAAAATACTTTTCATGGAAAACAGCTCTGCTCCTAATAACCTTGGCAAGAAGAGTCTGAGTTACAGGCACTAATGGCTGTGGAACCTTTTATTATTTTCCATCCGGACAGGGTTTCTCTAAGGACAAACCCAACATTTATGCCTAAGGTAGTGTCCAGTGTGGCCCTTAACCAAACCATTCATTTGCATACCTTTTATCCAAACCCACAGAATAAGGGGGAGAGACTTCTGCATTCTTTGGACATACACCGACAGCTACGCTTCTACTTGGACAAAACTAAAGCCTTCAGAAAGACTGAGCAACTCATAGTGGCATATGCTGCAGGATCGCAAGGAAAAGCCATTTCAAAGCAGACTATTTCAAAATGGATAAGCCATTGCTTTCGTTTCTGCTATTCACAACATGGCAAATCAGTGCCTAAGGGCATTAGGCCACACTCAGAGCAGCAGCCACTTCAGCCTTCCTCGGAGTACCAACCAAGGACATTTTGGAGGCTGAAACTTGGACTTCAGTGCACACTTTTACAAAACACTACCACTTACCTCTTTATTCTAAATCCAGAGCAGGCTTCGCCACTGCAGTTCTGCAGGGCCTCATAGCCACTCCTAACTCTATCTAGGCCCAGCCACCCAACCTCAGCTTTGGGATTCAACCCAAGTGTAATGACTGCAACAGTGACACACTGTTAACATAGTACAGTTGTGTACCCACCATAAATGTAGATGTTAGTGTATTCACTGTTGCAGTCCAGGTTACCCACCCACCATCCCCCTTTCTTTGCTGGGACTTATCTGTACTTCTCTATCCTATACAGCTATGTGGTGTATTTGCTTGTAGATGAAGGTATTTATTTCAGTGCATGCTTTTATAAGCAAAGTTTTTTAGCCTTCCATTTTGGGGGCACCTGACATCTGGGGCAAGAAACTGAAGAAAATGGCGTAGGCTGCATCTTTAATGCCCCTGGCGCACTGACGTCGGGGATGAGGCGACAGATGCCGGACCCGGACTTTGGAATTCGGGCCGACTGTGGGTAGCATGCCAGCAGGATAACCCAAGCGTAATGACTGCAACAGTGAATACACTAACATCTACATTTGTGGTAGGTACACAGCTGTACTTTTTATATGTTAAAGTATCAGCAGCATATTATTGGATTGCTTAAACAGAAAATGTTGATACCTGGCTGTGCTGAAAATAAGGATTTACAGGATTTAATGCATTCTGCTGAACATGTTGGAAAGCATGCTTTGCAATGTGGTTTTGATTCACTAGAGGCATCTTGCAGGGCTGCTGTCACTGGGTCTGTAATTAGAAGGCATGCTTGGCTGAAGCTGGATGCTCCCTTAAATCAGGACCGCCTGATGTTCATCGTGCATACAGCTGCAGTCGTAACAAATGGGTTCTCCTGCTGTCTGGCAGGTCCTCGGTCGGCCGAATTTCAAAGTCTAGGTCCGGCGTCGGTTGTTGTCGCTTCTTTGCCGACGTCAGTGCGACGGGTATAAGAACCAGCCAACGCCATTTTCTTCAGTCTTTCTTGCTGCGCGGTGCCCGAAGCAGTTCGCAAGTGCCGGTCGGCCAGCTCCTGAAATTACAAAAATTTTGCAACCGAAGTCTTATTGAAAGCTAAGTACCCCGTTGGGGAAACTTTTCTTGCCTCAGACCGATGTCAGACAAAGTTAATTGTATTTCATGTGGGAAGCAAATACCGCATAAGGATTTCCATTCCCTCTGTATTCCTTGTTTAGGCCCAGACCACGACGTCTCGGTCGGTCACTTTTGTGCTACATTCAACAAACGCACCATTAAGCGTCGGGCTCATCCTTATTTTGGCAAAACATTTAACTATATTATGTCGTCGGATACTCCGACTCCAGTTTTGTCTAAAAAGCGCAAGGATAAAGACCGACACTAGGTCCGCGGCCTCTACCAACACCACGCCAAAGCAGACTACACGTGGTCCGGATTTTGGCGAGGCGCCTACGCAGCCCCTGACTACCGACGACACTTCATTGGCGGTGTCTCCTGTGCCCGAGGTCGCAGGCTCCTCGGCCCACACCCCGACTACAGATAGCGAAGCCACTCATGGCGGTGAATCTCAAAATGTGGACAGGTCTACCTCCTCTCAAGGTGTCTTCAGACCTTCCTCTTTTTCCATCAAGGCTTTCACTAAGTCTAAAGCAACCATGCATTCTAAGAGACCAGCTACACAGGGCCCATCTCCAGGCCCCATGCCTAAAAAATAGATGCTTAAAATGGCTGAGGATTTAATTACTCTTATCAGGGGTTCTCAACCCCCCCCCCCCCCGGACAAAAGGCCTAGAGTGGAGGAAGAATCCCCCTCCACTGATCAGGGCTCCATTATATCAGAGCATTCTGATGAACAGGAACATTCTTACTCCCCTTTTGAAGACTCTGATGCAGAGGAGTCCATTCCCTCTGTATCCCCCCCAGAGGATTACTCATTTGGGGAAACTTTGCATACCTTAAGGGAACACTTCCACTGGGAAGGCCAAGATTATTCAGATTCCAAGAAAAGGCTTAGGGAATTTCTCTTGCTACCTCAGCACAGGCCTCTGGCTATACCTCCTGTCTTGGATGTACTAGATGATGTGTACTCTGAGGCCTGCCTTAACCTGGATTCTCTACCTCCAGCCCCAGTCAAGCCTGACCGGTACTACAGGGTTCCTGACTCACACCAATTTCTATACAAAAGCCATGCTGCTGACCCAGAAACTGTCTCACAGGGCCCAAAGGGAATTAAGGCATCCACTGCTAAAAATCCATTACCTTCCGAGAGAGACTCCAGATCCTTAGAAAGGTGGGGAAAAAGGTATATACCTCGGCCACCTTAACCATGAGGGCATTAAACTGTCAGTTCCATATCCTAAAGTACCAACAGTTTTTATCACAATTGAGAAGTAAAATGTCGCAACCTGAACAACCAGACTTGAAGGAGTTGCAGGATTTGATGCATAGTGCAGAACAAGTGGGTGAACGTACCTTACAATGTGGTTTTGATGCTCTAGAGGCCTCATGTAGAGCTGCTGTTACAGGATCAGTCATATGTAGACATGCCTGGCTCAAGGAACAAACCTTACCAGATCATGTCAAAGCTAAATTACTAGATGCCCCTCTACAAAAGGTTGTATTTGGTGCTAATGCTGAGGAGGTATTAAGGAAAATGGAGGAAAAGGCTAAATCAATGCAAACAGTGAAAGATTTTCTACAGGTACAACCCCACGTTTCAGTAGAAATTGGCCTTCCAAAAATTGGTCCTTTCCAGCCACGGACAGACCCCAAAGAGGTAGATACAGGCGCCCGAGGGGCAGAGGGCAATCCCAAGGATCGTTTAGAGGCAGACAGTGGCAAGCTCCTATGCAAAGAGGTGGTGAGGATAACTCGCAGCCATTCAGAAAGCAAACCCAATGACTTTCCCCTTTGCATGCCAAGCAAGACTCAAATGGCAGCACCTTTAGGCGGAAAACTGGCATTTTCAAAAAATTGGCATATTGTCCTAAAAGACAAATGGATCCTGGACATTATAAATAGAGGCTACAGATTCCATTTTAACACCCTTCCAAAAATGAGGCATGCCAAACCTGCCACACAATCAAAGGGCAGAGGCACAAAGACAAATTTCAGATCTCATAGACATGAAAGCTATTCAAGAGGTACCTACGCACGAACAAGGTCAAGGTTTTTATTCCAGACTATTCCTGGTACCAAGGAAGGGAAAAGATTGGAGACCTATTTTGGACCAATCCATCCTAAACACATTTCTACTCGTACCAAAATTCAAGATGCTCACTCTACAGCAGCTTCTTCCCATGCTGGGCAAGGAGTCTTGGCTGGTAACATTGGACCTCAAGGAGGCATACCTGCATGTCCCAATCGGACAAAATTGCAGAAGATACCTCAAATTTCTTGCAGGTTCAAACCATTATCAATTCTCTGCATTGCCCTTTGGCTTATCTACTGCACCCAGAGTATTCACGAAATGCCTGGCATCAGTAATTGCCTACTGCTGACTTCAAGGGATACAAATATACCCCTATTTGGACGACTGCCTGATCCAAGCGGACAGCAAACACATTCTTCTGAAACATTTGGCTTGTGTAATAATGTTGTTGAATTCTCTGGGATACACAGTCAACAAAAAGAAATCAAGGCTAATACCCTCTCGGAAAATAATTTTCCTGGGTGCCAACTTGGACACAAACACCCAGATGGCCTACCTCACGCCAGAGAAGCAGGGGCAACTAACTCAATACTTCAGAACACTAGCAAATTGCACCAGGCTGACTGCAAGGAAAATCCTGCAGGCTCTGGGATTCATGGCATCTTGCATATTATTAATCCCATGTGCAAAGCTGCATATGAGGAAACTTCAATGGTACCTGAAAAACCTATGGTCTCAACACAGCCACAGTTTGGAAACAATAATACCACTAATTCCATGTCTTCAAAAGGAATTTCTGTGGTGGGCTCAAGCATGCCAAACACAGGTCTCTCATTCAGCAAGCCTCAAGCAAATCAAGTCATCACAACAGACTCCTCGGACTACACCTTTGAGGCGCACATGACAGATCGGTGCATTCAGGGCAAATGGTCCCAAAAAGAAAAGCACCTTCACATCAATCAAAAGGAAATGCTAGCAGTAATAAATGCTATTACAGCTTTCAAAGACCTTTTGCATCTAGGTCTACTATTGATAAGGACTGACAACACCACAGTAATGTGGTACATAAACAGGGAGGAACCCATTCATACCCCCTATGCAGACTGGCCATGTCACTTTGGAACATGGCCCTGGACTTGCAAATCGAACTACAAGCACAGTACTTGCCAGGCAAGGAAAACACGCTGCCAGACAACCTAAGCAGAAATATGACAGTTCCACACGAATGGAAGTTGCATCCTCAAGTTTTTAGAGATAGTTCAAGCATGGGGAAGGCCAGACATAGATCTCTTTGCCTCCCACAAAAATCACCAATTGACAAAATTCTGCTCAAGGATTTTTCATCCAAAGGCCTGGAGAGTTTGACGCTCTCTCTTTCAGTTGGACATCAATGACAGTTTATGCCTTCCCACCTCTTCCTCTACTGCCCAAAGTTCTATTAAAAACCAGAGCAGACAGACCAAAGATGATTCTCATTGCTCCAGACTGGCTCCAGACTGGCCAAGACAACACTGGTCACTCATGAGGAGCCTGACGCATTCCCCACCATGGACCCTGCCTCTAATGCCTCTTCTGACTCAGCACTGCTTCAAAACTCTTCGCAGTCAGCTAAAAACACTCAATCTAGCCGCATGGAAGATTCTTTAGCATCACAACCGACCCTACTCTCCAAGGAGGTGCAGGATGTCATTTTGGAGGCCAGAAGGCCGTCTACTAGAAAAGCTTACTCCGCAAAATGGAAACAGTTTTGTGTCTGGAATGAGAAAAAGGGCCAGGATCCTGGAAAACTGAATTTACCCCAAATATTACAGTATCTAGCTGAGCTGCTAAGCAGTGGACTTCCATTCTCCTCCATCAAAATCTATGCCTCAGCCATTTCTGCAGAATACAGCACTGATCCACCCTTATTCTCTCACCCCCCTCTTAAGACAGTTCCTCAGAGGGGCTAAGAATCTAAAACCCCCAAGGAAACAACCAATACCTGCTTGGGATCTCAATTTCATTCTAGAAAAGCTGACCTTGCCTCCTTTTGAGCCAGCTGCCTCATCAGATTTGCAATATTTGTCCTGAAAAATGGCTTTCCTTCTGGCTATTACCTCAGCTCGTAGGGTATTGGAACTACAAGCTCTCATGGCTGTGCAGCCATTTATCATCTTCCATCAGGACAGAGTTTCCTTATGAACCAACCCGTCCTTTATGCCAAAAGTGGTATCCAGGGTAGCTTTGAATCAGGCTATGCACTTACCTACCTTTTATCCTAATCCTCAAAACAAAGGGGAGAGATTACTACATTCCTTGGACATCTACAGACAACTGCGTTATTTGGACAGAACAAAGCCTTTCAGAAAATCAGAACCGCTCTGTGTCCTATGCTATAGGAGCTCAAGGAAAGCCCATTTCCAAACTGACAATCTCAAAATGGATAGCCCACTGCATACGCTTTTGCTATTCTTTTCATGGCAAAACTGTACCTACAGGCATCAGATCTCTCTACAAGGGCCACGGCTACCTCTGCAGCTTTTCTCAGAGGAGTTCCTACCAAAGACATTTTGGAAGCAGCCACTTGGAGTTCTGTGCATACCTTCTCCAAGCACTACCACCTTCCATTGTACTCCAAATCTAGAGC
Source organism: Protopterus annectens (assembly GCF_019279795.1). Classification (NCBI taxonomy): domain Eukaryota; kingdom Metazoa; phylum Chordata; order Ceratodontiformes; family Protopteridae; genus Protopterus; species Protopterus annectens. Next base: position 359,923,974 of record NC_056735.1, read on the forward strand.
GGGCTTTGCCACTGCAGTCTTGTAGGGCATTCTGGCTCCTCCTAGTTCCACCTAGTGCCTACCACCCCTTTCTTAGCTTTGGGATTCTACCCATCTGTTATGACTGCAGCAGTATGCACGATGAACATAGTAGTTTTGTACCTACCATAAATATAGATGTTAGAGTGCTAATACAGCTGCAGTCCAGGTTTTCCTCCCTCCTTCCCCTCTTGGGACAGGCCTGTTGGCTAACACCTCCTCATGCAACCTGATTCGGGTATTCATTCTTGATGTATTTGCTTGCACTACTGTATTTTAATTATATGGCATTGCTTTATTACACAAATTTATGTATTGCCTTCCTTCTGGGGGCACCTGACATCTGGGGCAAGAAAAACTGAAGAAAATGGCGTCTGCTGGTTCTTTTATACCCGTCGCACTGACGTCAGGGAAGAAGCGACGACAACAGACGCCAGACCTAGACTTTGGAATTCGGCCGACCGAGGACCCGCCTGATGGCAGGAGAACCCATCTGTTATGACTGCAGCTGTATTAGCACTCTAACATCTACATTTATGGTAGGTACAAAACTGTACTTTTGGCAACAGAGCAGTAGTAGTACTTAAAGATGGAGGAAAAAGCTAAATCTATGCAAACTGTTAAAGATTTCCTACAAGTACAGCCTCCAAGATTAAGTAGGCATTGATCCTCTAAGAATTGGTCCTTTCCTGCCTCTTCCTAGCCTTTTCAGTCCAAACCCAGAAGCAGCAGAACACCCAGGCTTCAGTCCCAGGGTATGCACAGGACTAAGCAGTGGGGGGCTACCACTTCCAAAGCAGGGAGTAGTAAGATACCCCATATGGAAAAATGTCACAATGACTTGACCCTTCCAAGCCCTGCTCAGCTGCCTGCTCCCTTAGGAGGAAAGCTCGTCCTGCTTGCAAAAAACTGGGAACTCATTACCTAGGACAAATTGGTTTTAAGTATAGTTTTCCAAGGATACATATTCTACTTCCACACCTTACCAACCCCAAACAGTTGGCCAGACCTACCCCCAAATCAGTGGGCCGAGGCTCAACAGCAGGTTGTCCTCTCTTCTATGCATCAGGGCTATTCAGCCTGTCCCTGCAGAACAAAGGGGACAAGGTTTTTACTCAAGACTTTTTCTGGTACCCAGAAAAGAGAGCTCCTGGCGTTTTATCCTGGACCTCTTTATTCTAAACACCTTCTGGTAATCCCAAAATTCAGAATGCTAACACTTCAACAGCTGCTTCCTATGCTAGGCAAAGATGCCTGGTTGGCAACCTTAGACTTACAGGAGGCTTACCTGCACATTCCAGTAAGGTAATTTTGCAGGAAATACCTATGCTTCAGAGCAGGCTCCATGCACCATCAGATGTTCTTCATGTTTCACTGTTGCAGTCGTAACTGAGGGTGTTCCTGCCGGCAGGCAGCCCGAGGTCGGCCAGAATTCCAAAGTCTGGGTCCGGCATCGGCTGTACCAGCAAGTACCCTGACGTCAGAGCGCAGAGGTACAAAGCTGACAGCCAACGCCATCTTCTCCAGTCTTTCTTGCCATGCAGTGGAAAGCAGCTCGCAAGTCGTTGGTTGGCACATTCAGAACAACGTGCTTTGATTGACTTTGGTCCGAAGTTTTCAACTTCTCTTCTCAAGCTAAGTACCCCGTTGGGAAACTTTTTTTCTTGCTCCTCCGATGTCAGAAAAAGTTAATTGTATATAGTGTGGAAAACAAATACCTCAAAGATTTCCACTCTTACTGTCTACCTTGCTTAGGCCCTGACCACGACGTTTCTTGCTGTCGGTTCTGTGACAGGTTTAATTCTCGCACTATCAAGCGTAGGTACGATTGGGCCTTGAACTATTTCGGTAGACTATTTAATTATAGGATGTCGTCTGATACTTTACAGACAACCGGAATTCAAAAGAAACACAGAGACAAGGATAGGCCTCCGAGGTCCAAACAGGATTCTTCGCAGCCGGAGCCAGCAGGTTCGGTCGTCAGTGAGGCGCTTTTGCAGCCCCTGTCGTCCGCCACTTCTGAACCGATGGCCGACACTGACTCCCATGGGGAGCCATCTAGGCCTAATATTTTATCTGCTGCAGGACCTTCGGACGTCGCTCCTTCAGATGGGTCCGGAACCGCTGTGCAGGTACCGGCTTTTGAGGGAGTCTTCAGGCCTTCACATATAACTATTTCAACAAAGACAAAGGCAAAGACAAACTCATGTAAAACCAAGGGTTTCTTCTCAAGCTGCTACGGCTTCAGCTCCCAAGTCCCAGAAGCAATTACTACGGATGGCTGAGGATTTACTTACAATGATTAGGGGTTCTCACCCTCCTGAAAAAAGGCCTAGACAGGATTTACCTTATGATTCCTCTGATCAGGCTTCTGTGTCTTCTGTTTCTTCTCTGACCAGGATTACTCTTTTCCTCCTTATGAGGATTCGGATGCAGTGGACTCTATTCCCTCTGCTTCTCCCCCTGAAGATTTCTCTTTTGGGGAAACCTTACATGAGATGAGAGCATTTTCATTGGGAAGGTCAGGATTGTTCTGCCTCGAAGAAGAGACTCAGAGAATTTCTCCTTCTCCCTCAACACAGACCTTTGGCTATTCCTCCTGTACTTGATATTGTGGATGATGCTTTCTCTGAAGCTAACCTGAATCCTGATTCCTTGCTGCCTGCTCCTTCTAAGCCTGATAGATTTTACAGAGTCCCTGATTCCCATCAATTCTTATTTAAGAACCCTTCTGCAGATCCTGAAACTATTTCTCAGGGTTCTAAAGCTGCTAAGGCCGCTTCATCTAAAAATCCTATTTCCTCTGAAAAGGATTCTCGTGCCTTGGATAGGTGGGGCAAAAAGGTTTATACTTCTGCTACTTTCTATTAGAGCTTTAAATTGCCAGTTTCATATGTTCAGGTATCAGCAATTTCTTTTGTCTGTTTTAAAGCAAAGGCTTTCTACCTTTCCTGCATGTGCAGAGGACAAGGAATTACAGGATGTTTTGCATGCAACTGAACAAGTTAGCAAACATAGTTTGCATTGTGGTTTTGATGCCTTGGAAGCTTCTTGTAGGGCCGCAGCCTCTGGTACTGTTATCAGGAGACATGCTTGGCTTCGGGAGCAGAATTTACCTGAGCAGGTTAAGGCGAAACTGTTAGATGCCCCTGTTCAACATTGTTTTATTTGGATCCAAGGCTGAGGAGGTTATTAAAAAGATGGAGGAAAAAGCAAAATCTATGCAGACTGTCAAAGATTTTTTACAAGTTCAGCCTCCTAGATTTTCTAGAAATTGGCCTTCCAAAAATTGGTCCTTTCCCACTTCTGACAGGCCTCAAAGGGGAAGATGTAGACTGTCTAGAGGCCGGGCGCAGACACAGGCCTATTATAGGTCCAGACAGTAGACTGCTGCTTCACCTAGAAGGGGAGAAGACAGACCTCAATCTCAAAGGAAGCAGACCCAATGACTCCCTCTGTTGGGCTACAGGTCCTTCTTGCCTGGAAGCTCCTCTCGGAGGAAAACTATCTTTTTTACCAAAATTGGACGCATATAACCCAGGACAAATGGGTTTTAGATGTGATTTTAAAAGGCTACAAATTCCACTTTCATACTCTGCCAAGGTCTTACGGTTGGCCAGATCTGCCAAAACATCAATGGTCAGAGGCCTTAAATCAGGTGGACGCTTTATTGGCCATGAGAGCCATAGAACCTGTTCCACTCCCAGAGATGGGAAAGGGTTTTTATTCAAGACTATTCCTGGTCCCAAGAAAACAAAACGCATGGAGACCTATTCTGGACCTTTCAGTATTAAATACTTTTCTGGAAATTCCAAAATTCAAGATTCTTACTCTGCAACAACTTCTTCCCATGCTCTCCCAGGATGCTTGGATGGTGACATTGGACCTGAAGGAGGCCTACTTACACATTCCCATCAGACAGGAATGCAGAAAATACCTCAGATTCAATGCAGGCTCGAGACGCTTTCAATTCTCTGCACTGCCCTTTGGCTTATCTACTGCGCCCAGAGTCTTTACCAAGTGCCTGGCTCCAGTAGTTGCTTATTGCAGACTCCAAGGGATTCAAATTTACCCCTATCTGGATGACTGCCTTATCCAGGCGGACAGCAAGGATCTTTTACTTCAACATCTGCAGTTTGTTCAGCGTCTCCTCCTACTACTGGGATTTTCAGTGAACACAAGTCACATTTGATCCCCTCTCAACAAATGATCTTTTTGGGAGCTCTTCTAAACACAAGCTTGCGAAAGGCCTTCCTGACTCCAGAAAAGCAAGTACATCTGGCATCAGTTTTCAAAACCTTGGCTACTTTGACTCAGCTCACTGCAAGGAAATTCCTGCAGGCTTTGGGCTACATGGCTTCTTGCATCCTGTTGATTCCAAATGCAAGGCTTCAAATGAGAACTTCAGTGGTACCTAAAGAGTGTATGGTCTCAGCATTACCACAGCCTGGATACAATGATACCTCTGATTCCCTGCCTCCAAAAAGAGTTCCTTTGGTGGTCCAGGACTTGCGCTTTAAACTAAGGAAACCCCTTTTGTCTGCCTCAGCCTTCTCAGATCATGACCACAGACGCTTCGGATTATGCTTGGGGAGCTCATTTTCTAGACAATTGCCAGCAGGGCTCTTGGCCAAAGAAACATCTTCACTGGCACATCAACCTGAATGAAATGTTGGCAGTCCAACATGCTCTTCTAGCCTTCCAGAAACTTTTGTAACCAGGACATCATCTGATTCGTACAGACAATACCACAGTCATGTGGTACATAAACAAGCAGGGGGGCTCCCACTCTTACCCCCTTTGCAGACTAGCCATGAGTCTATGGGACACGGCTCTGAATCTGCATCTTCAAGCTCAATTCATCCCAGGAAAACAAAATCTCTTAGACAATCTAAGCAGAAATCTTTTGGATCCCCACGAATGGATGATGGACCCCAACTTATTCAACAGGATTACAACAGTTTGTGGTTGTCCCCAGACAGGTCTGTTTGCATCCCATCTCAATCATCAGTTGCCTCTATTTTGCACCAGGTCCTTCCACAAAACAGCATGGAAAGTGGATGCCCTGTCTTTCAGTTGGAGGGATCTTTTGGGATATGCCTTACCTCCTCTTCATCTTCTGCCTTGGGTGCTACTGAAAATAAAACAAGACAGACCCAAAATTATCATTCTGATAGCTCCAAATTGGCCTCGGCAGTTTTGGTATCCAACCTTAAGACACCTGTTCTTGGAACCTCCTTGGATTCTGTCTGTCTCCTTTCCTTCTGTCCCAGCATCAGGATCAGATGCTGCACTCTCAAATCAAGACACTTTGCCTGGCAGCCTGGCTCTACAAAGGCCTTTGATTCCTTCTGCTCTTCCCAAACAAGTTTTGGATGTTCTCTTGGAAGCTAGGCGTCCTAGCACTAGAAAATCTTATGCTTCCAAGTGGAAAAGATTTTGTATTTGGATGCGGGATCGAGGTTCTGATCCTCTTCCACCTGACATTTCCTCCATTTTTACTTTACCTCTCTGAACTTTTGCTTAAAGGCCTCTCCTTCTCTTCCATCAAAATTCATGCTTCTGCTATCTCGGCTCATTTCAACACGGATCCCCCCATTTTCTCATCAGCTGGTGAGAAAATTCTTGAGGGGGGTTAAGAATTTAAGACCTCCCAGAACACCACCTGTTCATGCTTGGGATCTTAATTATGTTTTGGAGAAGCTTACTTTACCTCCCTTTGAGCCTGCTGCTGCTTCAGATATCAACTTCTTATCCTGGAAAACAGCTATTTTATTAGCATTGACTTCTGCTAGAAGGGTGTCAGAGTTGCAAGCTCTCATGGCTATGGAACCATACCTTATTTTTCACCAAGACAGAGTGGCCTTAAGGACCAATCCTACATTTATGCCCAAGGTGATTTCTAAGGTGGCTTTAAATCAGACTATTCACCTTCCTACTTTCTTTCCAAATCCTCAAAACAAAGGGGAAAGGATTTTACATTCATTGGACGTAGAGAGACGACTACGATTTTACCTGGACAAAACTAAAGATTTCAGAAAATCTGATCAGTTGCTTATCTCTTATGCCTCCAGTTCTCTAGGCAAGGCTATTTCAAAACAAACTATTTCCAAATGGATTGCTCATGGAATACGGTTTTGTTACTCTCATTTTGGGAAACTGATTCCAGGCACTGTTAGAAGTCATTCTACTAGAGCAGCAGCCACTTCAGCAGCTTTTCTCAGAGGAGTTCCTACCAAGGACATTTTGGAAGCTGCCACTTGGAGTTCAGTGCATACTTTTTCTAAACACTATAATCTCCCTTTGTATTCTAAGTCTAGGGCAGGTTTTGCCTCTGCTGTCTTGCAGGGTCTTCTGGCTGCCCCTTCTGCATAACCTCCACCCTACTTCACAGCTTTGGGATTCCACCCTACAGTTATGACTGCAACAGTGAAACACGAAGAACATAGTACAGTTGTGTACACCTACCATAAATGTAGATGTTCGAGTGTCTTCACAGTTGCAGTCGGGGTTTCCCTCCCACCATTCTCCTCTTATTTTCTGTTTATTCTATCTCCTCTTCCTTTGTGGTGTATTTGTGCTTCTTTTGGGACACCTTCTGGATATTTTGGGGAGCTTCTGACATCTGGGGCAAGAAAGGCTGGAGAAGATGGCGTCGGCTGTCAGCTTTGTACCTCTGCGCTCTGACGTCAGGGTACTTGCTGGTACAGCCGACGCCGGACCCAGACTTTGGAATTCTGGCCGACCTCGGGCTGCCTGCCAGCAGGAACACCCTACAGTTATGACTGCAACAGTGAAGACACTCTAACATCTACATTTATGGTAGGTGTGCACAACTGTACTTTCTCTGCACTTTCCTTTGGCTTATCTACTGCGCCCAGGGTATTCACAAAGTGTCTAGCTCCAGCCATTGCATTTTGCAGGCAGCGAAATATTCAAATATACCCATACCTGGACGATTGTCTAATTCAGGCGGAAAGCCAGGACATGCTATTAAAACATCTGGCATTTGTAAAGAAACTTCTAACCTCGCTGGGGTACACCATAAACGAAAAGAAATCTCATCTGGTACCGTGCCAACAGATTGTATTCCTGGGAGCAAGCTTGAACAGCTTCCCCGATGGCTTACCTCATGCCCCGGAAACAAATTTGACAGCCTACTTCAAACTACTGGCCACAAAGACCCAGCTATCTGCAAGGAAACTTTTGCAAGCCCTGGGGTTCATGGCCTCTTGCATTCTACTTATTCCATATGCAAGACTGCATATGAGGGAACAATGGTATCTAAAAAGCCTATGGTGTCAACATTCTCAGGACCTGGAATCAGTGATTCCTATCCTTCCTTGTATAAAGACAGAGTTCCTTTGGTGGGCAGAGGCCTGCCACCTCAACAAGGGGCTCCCTTTCAATCTACCCCCTGCCACCCAAACCCTGACTACAGACTCCTCAAACTATGCATGGGGGTCTCATAACCAGGCAGTGCATTTAAGGCAAATGGAGCTAGAGTCAGATGCACCTGCATATCAACCAAAAAAGTTAGCTGTACAGAATTCCTTGACAGCCTTCAAGGACTACATCCGTCCAGGACAATTATTGGTAAAGACGGACAACACCACACTTAAGTGGTACATAATCAGGGGGGAACCCACTCATACCCTCTCTGCAGACTCACCATGGCTCTGTGGAACACAGCCTTGAGCTACCAGGTGCACCTACAAGCTCAGTTCCTGCCAGGCAAGCTAAATTCACTGGCAGACTACCTAAGCAGAAACCTCATGGACCCACATGAATGGAAACTGGAACCAAAAATATTCAACCTCTTGAACAAATGGCGGACTCCAGAGATGGACCTGTTTCCCTCCCCCCAGAACTACTAATTGGACAAATTCTGCACAAGGACTCCCCACAGTCAAGCTTGGAAAGTGGATGCCCTGTCCTTTACCTGGGAAAGCCTCTTGGTTTATGCCTTTCCCCCTCTGCCTCTCCTCTTGAAGGTTCTGCTAAAGATCAGAGAGGACAAACCAAGGACAGTTCTTGTTGCACCAGACTGGCCTCGCCAGCACTGGTACCTTTTCTTGTGCAGCATGATACTGCTGGATCCATGGCACCTACCTCTGACACCTTACCTGCTGTCCCAGCAGGCGGGCCAGATTCTGCACACTCAGCTTCAAACCCTGAACCTTGCAGCCTTGCTAATTCTTGAGCTCTCTGATAGCATCCCCTCAGAAAGCAGGTGCTAGAGGTCATTCTGGAAGCAAGGAGACCTAGTACTAGAAAATCTTATGCTGAAAAGTGGAAAAGATACTGTTCCTGGAGCCAGACCCCAGGGTATGGGCACTACGGTGCCCAGTTTACCTCATATTCTTTAGTACGTAACAGAAATGCTCCACAAGGGCCTATCTTAATTAAAATTCATGCCTCTGCAATTTCAGCACATTATAATACTGAACCACCCCTCTTCTCTCACCTCCTGTTAAAGCAATTCCTCAGAGGGGCTAAAAATGGAAGACCCACGCCCCCAGACGAGCCCCTACTTCAGCCTGGGACTTTAACTTTATATTGGAAATGCTCACTCTCCCTCCTTTTGAACCAGCTGCAGTTGAAATTCCTTTCTTGGAAAATAGCCGCCTTTGTAGCAATCCCTTCAGCAAGAAGAGTGCCTGAATTACCGGCCCTCATGGCAGTGGAACCCTTCATTATCTTCCATGCAGACAGGTTTTCCCTCAGGACCAATCCTTCCTTTATGCCCAAGGTGGTGTGTGGCCATAAATCAGTCCATTCATTTGCCTAACTTTTTTCCTAATCCACAAAACAAGGGAGAACGAATTCTGCACTCTTTGGATGTGCACAGACAACTTGGGTATTATTTGGACAGGACTAAGCCTGTCAAAATCTGAACTGCTAGTTGGCTTTGCTGCAGGGGCAGAGGGGAAGGCCATTTCAAAGCAAACCATTTCTAAATGGATAGTCAGTTGCATTCATTTCTGCTATAAGCACCATGGAAAACCTACCCCACAGGGGATAAGATCACATTCCACCAGGGCTGCATCTACCTCTACAGCCTTTCTCAGAGGGGTCCCTACTAGGGACATCCTAGAAGCTGCTACCTGGAGCTCTGTTCATACCTTCACCAAACATTACCACATGCCTATTTTGTCTGAATCCAGAGCTTGTTTTGCCACTGCAGTATTGCGGGGCTTAATAGCTGGTCCTAATGTTCTCTAACTTCCTTCTCCCTTCCTTAGCTTTGGGAATCTACCCAAATGTAATGACTGCAACAGTGAAACATGAAGAACCTAGTACAGTTGTGCACACTTTTAAATGTAGATGTTTGAGTTTATTCGTTGTTGCAGTCCTGGTTACCCTCCCTCCAGCCCCCCTGACTTCTCTTGGCTCTACCTTTACTTTTTGTCTTCTGTATTTGAGCTTTCTGGTGTATTTGCGTTTTGTAAGTGGAACAACATAAAATTGCTTCCCATTATGGGGGCACTTGACATATGGGGCAAGAAAAAACTGATGTAATGACGTCTGCTGCATGTTTTATACCCCTGACAACCTGACATGGAAGGAAGGACAGCATCCTACGCAGCCATCCAAGACTGGTAATTCAGGCCGGCTGAGGGCTACCTGCAGGTAGATAACCCAAATGTAATTATTGCAACAGTGAATACACTCTAACATCTACATTTATAGTAAGTGTACACATTACTTTGACACCAGTCTGCGTCAGTGAGGCCATTCGTTAGGATGTCAACATCACTTGGGGAGTAGATAGTAGCTCCCAACTTGCAATAGTCTTAACTTTGTTAGCCAGAGCTCCTTCGTGTTGGCCTGGACTTCAGAGAAGTAGATACCAAATGGGAGAGGACCCAGGACTGAACCCTGAGGGATGTAACTCAAGACTAGTCAGCAGTCTGGCTTGGAGTCTCTACTTTCACACTGTGGGTTCTATCTGTGAGCCAGATTGCAACCCACCTAGTGATATTTGGGTTGATGCCAAGCTTAGTGTGTTTTTCTAGGATTCCTGACTGGGGAATGGTATCAAGACTTGGCCAGATCAAGGTAAGGTGTATGAACCACCTTGCCTTCATCCACAGCTCTGGTGACCAACTCGAAGTTGGCCAAGTTGAGTAGGCATGATCTACACTTCACAAAACGAAACTTTGTGGGATCCAGAGTTTGGAGATTCCCGATATCCTTGTTAGGTCCATGATGATGAGTTCCATAGCTTTCCATATCAGACTTGTCATGCTAATGGGGCGATAGTTCCCAGGGTTTGTAGTCGCTCCTCCTTTGTGGAGAGGGATGACTGTAGCAGTCCGCCATTCAGTAGGGGCAAAGACTGAGGTGAGGCTGTGATTGAACATGGCACACGGGTGTGGTGCCAGTTCACTCTAGTTCATGTAGAGCACAGCCAGGGATATTGTCCGGTCCCATAAAAGCTTTATTCTTGGCCTTGGACGGTGCTTTTTTAACCTGTGCAGCAGTAATACTGGGTGCCTGGCAATCTACTGGTATTGATTGGTCCTTGGGGGAATAGATGTAAAGTTGGCACTGAATCTGTTGGCCAGTATACTGGCAATATCGGTTGGCTCGGTATTGCAGGTACCATTGTGCAGTAGTTCAGAGCAAATAGTTTGTGTGGTCTTGTTACAATTGGGCTCCATACCAGCTATTCTGCATTGAGAAGGTGCTTTTTGCACCTTTGTGGCAAAAGTGCGCTGATCTAACCTGTCGTGTTGGGGATTGTTGGTGGAAGACTTGTGTTTTCTCTTGATGGTAGTGGGCTTAAAACTCATAGGTTCATAGGCAGGTACTAGGCTATTGGCCCTATGGCCTATATAAGCCTAGCCGAAAAGGTACCCTGTCTTTCACCACCCAAGAAAATTATTTTCCTGTGCCCATGTCAAGCAGAGCCCCAGAGGTGATCTCCGGGGTGAATTTCCTATTTCCTGTCGAATTAGCAAAATTTTTCTTGAGTGCTAATGAGGAGCTTTGTTTGATAGACAGGTAGTTTATTCGAGTATGGGAAGTCTCCGGGACAGGATTCTGTCCTTCCAGCATGATCTGTTTATTGTGGTGACAAGGTTTAGGTCCCTAGAGCGTGTAGCTCAGAGGGATTGGGATTTCTTTAAGTGGAGTATGTCCAGCAGCTCTGGGTTTGACATAGCTTTGTATTTTAGGCAGAGATTGCCTGTTAGTAGGTGATGTGACCTGAGTAAAGTTGGAGTTTTTTGAGACTGCCTGCGTAGGGCATCTGTTTAAGGCCGGTAATCCTCTTTTTTTGAGGTAATTCTGCGGCCTTTCCAGTTGTAGATGTCTTGCGAGGTGCATACCAAAAGGGGTGTACTCTGTAATGGGTCTGAGTGACTAGTAGAGGGCAACAATGACCCCCCCCCCCCCGGATGAGAAACCTTTTGTGATGTGCCACGTAGGATTTCCTGACTACTGTGGAGATATGATTTGCTTGTTTGTGCGCTGCTGCCTTTAGTGCAGCAGCGGTTAGCATTGCCCTTGAATAGATGCAAGCTTAACTCAGTTTTTCCCTTAACAGCTACAAGTGAAACCCTTCTAAGCTTTTCTGATGGTCTAGGAGCAACTCAGTTGCGCACTGAGCAGTGTTGCTTTATTGATCAACTTTAGTCTGTACAAAGTATAGGTCCCTCTTGTAGTCTCTGTACTAACAGCACAGTCCTGTCAAATTAACCCTTCCCTAATAAAATGTACAGTGAGAGCCTGTCAGAACCAGATGGTTCATAGTGTTTCACTGTTGCAGTCATTACATTTGGGTAATCTGCTGGCAGGTTGCCCTCAGTCGGCCTGATTAACAATGGCTTGGGTCCTCCGTCGGTTGCTATCCCTTCTTCCATGACATCAGGGGTATAAAACATGCAGCCGACGCCATTACATCAGTATTTCTTGCCGCATGGTGCCCGAAGCAGAAGCAGTTAGCAAGTGCTGGTTGGCAGACTTCTGAAATTTTCGTTAGTTTCAGAACCGAAGTCTTCAACTTAAAGCTTAAGTACCCCATTGGGTAAACCTTTTCTTGCTCCTTTCCGGTGTCAGTAAAAGTTAATAGTTTTATTACTTGTGGGAAGCAAATACCTCCATAAGGATTTTCATTTGTACTGTATTCCTTGCCTAGGCCCTGACCACGACGTACCTTGCTGTCAAGTTTTGTGCTTTATTTAATCAGCGCACTATCCGTCTTTACATTTTTTGCTTCAAAATATTTCGATTCTCTTTTTAATTATCCAGAAATGATGTCGGTTAGCCATCCGATTACCGGAATACCGAAACAACACAAAGAAAGACAGGCCGTTGTGGTCCAAAACTGCCGACGACTCTTCTAAGCCAGTTGCCATTTCGCCGGTACTCAGTGAGGTGCTTTCGCAGCCCCTGATACCCGCTACTTCTGATTTGCAGGCCTCTACTGAGACCTATTTGGAGTCCGGTATGCCATGAGATGCTTCACATATGGAACCTGCAAATTTCTCTACCTTGGATGGTCTGGAGCCGCTGATCAGGCACTGGCTTCTGAGGGTGTATTCAGCCTACAGACTTGCATATTAAACACTCCAACTTCAGTGCAAAGGCCTAAATATCGATCTGTCTAAAAAACAGACAGCTTCGCCACATGTTCAGGCCCCTATGCCTAAAAAACAAATGATTAAAATGGCTGAAGATTTAATTACTCTAATCAGGGGTAGTCAACCCCCCCAAGAGGCCTAGGATTGAATTTGACTATGATGCTTCTGAACAGGACTCTCTTCTGACTCTTCTAATGATCTGGATTTGTCCATACCCACTTATGAGGACTCTGATGCAGAGAATTCCATTCCCTCTGCTTCTCCACCGGAGGATTTCTCTTTTGCGGAAACTTTACATACCTTAAGGGAACAATTTCCACTGGGAAAGTCAGGATTTCTCTGAATCCAAAAAGAAGCTTAGGAATTCTTCCTCAGTAATAGGCCTTTGGCTATACCTCCTGTACTAGATATTGTGTTTTCGGAATCCAGTATGGCCCCTGATTCCTTTCCTCCAGCCCCTAGCAAACCAGACAAGTACTCCAGGGTTCCTGAGTCCCACAAATTCCTTTTCAAAAATCCTGTTGCGGACCTTGAAACCGTTTCTCAGGGGCCCAAGGGCATTAAGACTTCTACTGCTAAAAATCCTACCCCTTCTGATAGAGACTCCAGGGCGCTGGATAGATGGAGTAAAAAGGTTTATACTTCTGCAACCTTAGCAATCAGGGCTTTAAACTGTCAATTCCATATGCTAAAATATCAACAGCATATCATGGGACTTAAACAGAAAATGATGATTTCTGACGGTGTGGAGAATAAAGATTTGCAGGATTTGTTGCATTCAGCTGAACAAGTTTGCAAACGTACTGTGCAATGCAGATGTTCTTCGTCTCACATTGCTGCAGTCATAACCTGTGGGTAGTCCGCTGTCCTCGGTCAGCCCGAATACCAAAGAGCTAGGCTGGTGTCGGTCATGGTCGCCCAGAGCTGACGTCAGTACGTAGTAGTACTTAAGCGCATGACCGACGCCATATCCTCAGTCTTTCTTGCCGCATGGTCCGAAGCAGAAGCAGCGTTTGCAAGAGCAGTTCGGCGTTCTGAAATTTTCATTTATCGAGTTTCAGACCGAAGACCAAGTTGGGCTAAGTACCCCGTTGGGGAAATTTTTGTCTTCTTGCCTCAGTTATCCGGATGTCAGAAAAAGTTAATTGTATTTCTTGTGGGAAACAGATACCTCATAGGGACTATCATTCTCTCTGTATTCCTTGCTTGGGGCCTGAACAAGACGTAGTCGGGTGTCGCTTTTGTGCTAGATTTAATAAGTGCACCATTAAACGAAGATTAGACTGTGCCAGGCTTGTTTTCGGTAAGCGGTGTAACTATAACATGCCGTCAGATCCTCTGACGCCCGCTACCGCTAAAAAACGTAAAGATAAATCTTTGAGGTCTAAACCGGATGAGTCGTCCGTTGCGGATGCCGGTTCTATGGAACCTCCGGTTGAACCTGTGGATCCGGCCGAGGCCTCGGCTGAATCCCAGGGGGAACCTTTACTTTTGCAGGAGTTGGCTTCTCAGGAGCTAGGCCAGGCCGAGGGTGCTTCTCAGGTATTTGTAGTTCCATCCTTACAAAAGGTCATTAGGCCTTCTACCTCAGTGGCTAAAGGCCATGCTAAGGCTAAACCTTGTCTTGCTGGCCCGGGCCGTAGTCCTAGCTCTTCAGCCCCTGTTCCTAAAAAAACATATGTTGAAAATGGCAGAGGACTTGATTACTTTGATCAGGGGTTCTATGCCCCCCACCCCCCCCAGAGAAGAGGCCTAGGGTGGAGGCAGATTTAGAAGGAATGGAGCATTCTTCAGACTACTCTGAGTCCTCAGCTGAAGATATTCAGGATTTTCCTCCCTATTCAGATTCGGATGCAGAGGATTCCTGTCCTTCTGCTTCTCCTCCAGAGGATTTTTCCTTTTCTGAAACTTTACATTCCATGAGGGAACATTTCAAGTGGGAAGGTCAGGATTTTTCAGATTCTCGAAAAAGGCTTAGGGAATTCTTGTTTTTGCCACAACATAGGCCCTTGGCTATTCCCCCTGTCTTAGATGTTGTTCAGGATGTTTTTTCTGAAGCTTCCCTTAATCCTGATTCTTTACCCCCTGCCCCTGTCAAGCCAGACAGATATTACAGAGTTCCAGAAGCACATAAATATTTGTACAAGAGTCCTAGAGCTGACCCGGAAACTATTATTCAAGGGCCGAAGGGTGTCAGGGCTTCTGTGGTTAAGAATCCAGTTCCTTTGGATAAAGATTCTAGAGCGTTGGATAGGTGGGGGAAAAAAGTGTACACCTCCTCTACGTTAGCTATGAGGGCTTTAAATTGCCAGTTTCACATGCTTAAGTATCAGAACTTTTTGTTAGGCCAATTGAAATCTAAGGTGGATGCTTTATCTGAGGGTATAGAGTGTAAGGAATTGCAGGAGTTGGTTCATGCATCAGATCAAGTTGGAAAACATTCTTTGCAGTGTGGTTTCGATGCTCTTCAGGCTTCATCCAGGGTGGCTGCTACAGGTTCAGTTATTGAGAGACATGCCTGGCTTAAGGATCAAAATTTGTCAGAGCATGTTAAAGCTCGGATTTTGGATGCTCCTCTTCAATCTGAAGTTCTTTTTGGTTCTCCAGTGGAGTCAGTTTTGAAAAAGATGGAAGATAAGGCTAAGTCTATGCAGACGGTCAAGGATTTTTTGCAGGTGCAGCCCCCTAAGTTTAGCGGGAATTGGCCTGCTAGAGGATGGTCCTACCCTTCTTCGGATTATCAGTCTAAGGGCAGGTCTAGACGTGGTAGAGGCAGGGCTCACGCTCAGGGTTCTTTCAGACCTAGGACTTGGAGTTCTCCTGCACAGTCTTCTGGTGAGGGCAGGGGTCAGCCTTTTCGTAAACAGACCCAATGACCTGTATCTTCAGCTGCCAGATCCTTCTTTTCTGGCAGCTCCTCTAGGAGGAAAGTTGGGACTTTTCAAACAAAACTGGCATTTGGTCACCCAGGACAAATGGGTGTTGGAAATAATAAATCAAGGTTACAAGTTTTATTTTCACACTTTTCCTCCTTTCAAAGGCATGCCGGATGTGCCTCCTCAGCAAAGGCTGAAGGCTCAGGAGCAAATTTCTTTGCTTTTGCAGATGGGGGCAATCCAGGTGGTACCTCCGTCAGAAGTAGGCCTAGGGTTTTATTCCAGTCTATTCCTAGTGCCAAAGAAAGGAAACACTTTGAGACCAATTCTGGATTTGTCCATTCTCAATACCTACCTAGACATTCCAAAGTTCAAGATGTTAACATTACAACAACTTCTGCCTATGCTAGGCAAAGATCACTGGATGGTAACCCTGGATCTCAGAGGCCTGTCTTCACATTCCTATCAGGCCCAGCTGCAGGAGATTCCTGAGATTTCGGGCTGGTACTTCTCATTATCAGTTCTCTGCATTGCCCTTTGGTTTATCTACTGCGCCCAGGGTGTTCACAAAAGTTATGGCTCCTGTAATTGCTTTGTTCAGACAGAGGGGAATACAAATTTATCCTTATCTGGACGATTGCCTGATTCTTGCTCAAGACAAAGACAAGTTACTTCAACATCTACAGTATGTAATGGCAGTTTTAAGGTCCCTAGGGTATTCTGTGAACGAAATAAAGTCCAGTCTAGTGCCCTCTCAGGACATGTGCTTTCTGGGTGTGAGACTGAATACAGCTTCTCAGATGGCATTTCTGACCCCGGACAAAGAAAGAACTCTTCATCTATACTTCCAGCAGTTATCAGTAATGTCCAGGCTGACTGCAAGGACAGTCCTTCAAGCCTTGGGGTTCATGGCATCTTGCATTCTAGTACTTCCCAATGCCAAACTGCATATGAGGAAGCTACAATGGTATCTCAAAAGTGTATGGACTCAACACTGCCACGATTTGGACACTGTCATTCGGATAATACCTTGCATCCAGAAGGAATTCTTGTGGTGGGCTCAGGAATGTCACCTAAACAAGGGACTCTGTGACCCGACCAGAGGCGAGTCAGATCATAACGACGGATGCCTCGGACTTGGCTTGGGGAGCACACTTCAATGGGAAATGGATTCAAGACACGTGGCCTCCCAGACTACTACATTTGCATATCAACATATAGGAGATGTTAGCACTCCAATTGGCCTTGATGGCCTTCAGGGACCTACTTCAGCCGGGACAGGTGTTCAAACAGACAACACAACAGTCATGTGGTACATCAACAAGCAGGGGGGAACCCATTCTTACCCTCTTTGCAGACTAGCAATGATATTGTGGGAGACTGCTCTGAGTTTGAACATCAATCTTCAAGCACGGTTTCTGCCAGGAGCACAGAACTCCCTAGCCGATGTATTGAGCAGACAAATTGTGGATCCCCACGAGTGGAAATTGGATCCTCAGGTATTCCAACAGTTGACCGTGGCTTGGGGAACTCCAGACATAGATCTGTTCACTTCTCCACTAAATTTCCAACTGCCAAAATTTTGCACAAAGATGTTTCACCCAAAAGCTTGGAAAGTGGATGCTCTATCTTTCAGTTGGAACAACCTTCACGTCTATGCTTTCCCTCCTCTGCCTCTTCTTCCCAAGGTACTCTTGAAAGTCAGGCGGGACAAGCCTTGCATGATTCTAATAGCACCAGATTGGCCACGTCAGCACTGGTATCCTCTGCTGAGGAGTTTAATTCAGGAGCCTCCTTGGCCTTTGCCACAGATTCCTCACTTGTTGTCCCAGTCAAGCAATCATTTTCTCAATGTCAGGGTGCAGTCCCTGCATCTAACAGCCTGGCGTATTCTGTTTTAGAGCCTGTGGGGTCTCAGCTTCCTCAACAGGTTTTAGATGTCATTTTGGAAGCCAGGCGGCCTAGTACTAGAAAAGTTTATGCTGATAAATGGAGGAGATTTTTTCTTTGGAGCACAGCAAAGGGCTTTGTCTCAGTACCTAATTTGAGTTTTACTCTACAGTACCTTACTGAATTACTAGACAAGAGTTTGTCATTTTCCTCTGTGAAGGTTCATGCTGCAGCCATTTCTGCTCACTATGATTGTGACCCTCCTTTATTTTCTCACCCTTTGTTTAAGCAATTTCTTAGAGGGGCAAAAAATTTAAGACCCCCCACGTAGAGCTCCTACTCCTTTTTGGGATCTCAATTTTGTGTTGGAAAAGCTTACTTTACCTCCTTTTGAACCTGCAGCTACGTCTGAGTTGAAGTTTTTGTCTTGGAAGACTGCTTTTTTGTTGGCCATTACTTCTGCTAGGAGGGTATCTGAATTGCAGGCACTCATGGCAGTTGAACCCTTTCTGATATTCCATAAGGATAGGGTGTCTTTGCGTACTAACCCTACTTTTATGCCTAAAGTGATTTCTAATGTGGCCTTGAACCAGTCTATTCATTTGCCTACTTTTTATGCTGATCCCCAAAATAAGGGGGAAAAAGTCTTGCATTCTTTGGACATTCACAGGCAGCTACGCTATTATTTGAGCAGAACTAAAGAGTTCAGGCAGACTCAACAGTTATTTATTTCTTTTGCTTTGGGTTCACAAGGGAAAGCTGTTTCAAAGCAAACTATTTCTAAGTGGATTGGTCATTGTATTGCTTTTTGTTCTCATCATGGGAAGAATGTTCCTGCTGGGATCAGACCTCATTCCACTAGGGCTACTGCCACATCTACTGCCTTTTTGAGGGGGGGTAGCTACTAAGGATATTTTGGAGGCAGCTACTTGGAGTTCAGTACACACTTTTACTAAGCATTACTATCTCCCTCTTTATTCCAAGTCTAGGGCTGGGTTTGCCACTGCAGTTTTACAGGGCATGTTAGCAGCTCCTAATGCTTTTTAGTTTGCCAGCCTCCCTTTTCCTTTGCTTTGGGATTCTACCCACAGGTTATGACTGCAGCAATGCGAGACGAAGAACATAGTACAGTTTTGTACCTACCGTAAATGTAGATGTTCGAGGATCCTCATTGCTGCAGTCCTATTTTCCCTCCCTCCTTCCCCTCTATAGTTTGGGGTTGCTGTGTTTTCTTTGGGATACTTATTATTTTCTCACTGGTGGTTGTTGGGTATTTACTATTTTGTCTCTGGCCTTTCTTTTTTTAGGCCTTCTGACATCTGGGGCAAGAAAGACTGAGGATATGGCGTCGGTCATGCGCTTAAGTACTACTACGTACTGACGTCAGCTCTGGGCGACCATGACCGACGCCAGCCTAACTCTTTGGTATTCGGGCCGACCGAGGACAGCGGACTACCCACAGGTTATGACTGCAGCAATGTGGATCCTCGAACATCTACATTTATGGTAGGTACAAAACTGTACTTTGCTCCACTTCCTTCCTTAGCCAGGCTTCCTATGATCTCTAATCCTGTTAGGGATATCATAGTGGCTTCCCTTAAATCCTCTACTAGAAGGATTTATACCAGCAAGTGGAAATGCTTCTCTTGTTGGGCAAAAGCTAAAAATATAGATCCTTTTACTGCCCCTGTTCAAGCAGTTTTGCATTTCTTAGCTGAAATCTTTCACTCGGGCTCTTCATCTTCCACGGTCAAAGTTCAGTTGGCTGCTATCTCGAACTTTCATGTCGGGTTTGCAGATCACAACATTATGTCCCACAGGCTTTGTAGAGCTTTTCTAAAAGGAATTTTTCTCCTGAAACCTCCAGTCAGGAGTCCTCCTCCTCAATGGGACCTAAATCTAGTGCTGACATCCTTAATTCTTCCTCCCTTCGAGCCAGCTGTTTCATGTTCCCTGAAATTTCTTTCATGGAAAACACTCTTCCTTGTTACCTCGGCAAGGAGAGTGTCAGAACTTCATGCTCTCTCTGTTCGTCCCCCTTATTTGGTCTTCCACAAAGACAGGGTATCCTTGAGAACTAATCCAACCTTTTTGCCTAAGGTGGCCTCGAAAAATAATTTGAATCAATCTATTGACCTCCCTGTATTTTTCCCTAATTACTCAAACAGATCGGAACAAAAATTACATTATCTTGATGTTCACCGCCAACTCGGATATTATTTGGACAGAACAAAACAATTCAGGAAATCCGATCAGCTCTTTCTTTCTTATGCTGATAACAAGAAAGGCCTTCCTGTCTCCAAAGTGACCTTATCTAGATGGCTTTCTTCCATCATCTCTGAAATCTATCAGCTCAGGGGAAAACAGCTGTGCTCAAAACCTAAAGTGCATTCAACCAGAAGCTTAGCCACTTCCACAGCTTTTCAGGCTAGACTTCCATTAGACACTATTTGTGCAGCAGCCACTTGGGCCACTCCTCATACCTTTGTTTCTCATTACAAATTGGATTTGGCCTCCAGGGATAGCCAGTTTTGGCTCTACAGTTCTCAAGAGTCTGTTCCATTGAGCCACCCAGGATAGAGGTGCTAGGGACGCAGTCCATCAAGAATGAAGGCGAGATTGACAACTTAACATTGAGAAGTTATGTACCTACCATAACGTTCCATGTTAGCTGTCTTCTCTCGCCTTCTTTCTTGCGACCCTCCCTCCTGCCCCCTGGCCTGGACAGACCTTTTTCTCCCTATGTGGAAGAATGCTTCTTAAGACCAGCTAGATGTCCTTCATGGATGCATCTGCAGTCATAACAAGTGGGTTGTCCTGTCGTCAGGCAGCCCTGCAGTCGGCCGGATTCCAAAGTCCGGGTCCGGCTTCGGCTGATGTCGCACTCCACCCGACGTCATCTCTGTTGGTCTTCGGGTATATAAGCATCAGCCGACGCCATTTTCTTCAGTCTTTCTTGCCGCGTGGCCAAGCAGAAGCTGTTCGCAAGTGCCGGTCGGTCGGATCCAGAGATTACTTCTACCGAATACTACTTCGAAGACTTCTAAAGCTAAGTACCCCGTTGGGGACTCTTTCTTGCCTCAGCCGATGTCAGAAAAAGTTAACAATTGTTTAACCTGTGGGAAACAAATACCTCATAAAGATTTCCACTCTTACTGTCTGCCTTGTTTAGGCCCAGCCCACGACATAGCAGCCTGTTCGGCCTGTGCCTCTTTCAACCGACGAATGCTTAGGCGTCGGTCGGAGTTTGCAGAACAGTTTTTCGGTTCTGATTTTGCGTACATTATGCCGTCGGATCCTCCGACTACCCAATCTACCAAAAAACGCAAAGATAAAGACCGACACTCGCGGTCCGTGGTTTCGGCCGAAACCACGGTAAAGCAAACCGCGAGTGTCTCGGTTTCGGCCGAAACTGAGAAAACTGATCAAAGTACAGCTGAACCTCTTCTTACAACTGAGGCCCCTGCTACAACTCTTGAATCGACCTCAGAAATTTTACCCACTACGGTGGTTGACTTATCAGACACCATCCCCTTGGATGTCTCTACCCCAGCACGTGGTGCTGCTAGGCCTCCAGCAGCCATGTCCATTAAGGCCTTCGCCAGGGCTAAAGCAGCCAAGACTACTAAAACAGTGCCTGTTAAACCCCCCACATCCAGGCCCTCTTCTAGTTCTCAAATGCTTTCTTTGGCAGAAGATTTAATTTCTTTAATTAGAGAATCTCAATCTCACCCAGACAGGGCCTCTCAGCCCCCAGAGAAGAGACCTAGGGCAGAGCCCCCTGAGCCAGTGTCTTCTGATGATTCTGCTGATGAATCAGATATAACTGACCAGCCAGAGGCTCCCTTCTCCAATTTTGAAGATTCTGATGCTGAAGAATCCATTCCAGCTGCTTCCCCACCAGAAGAATTCTCCTTTGGGGAAACCTTGCATGCCATGAGAACAGTTCCAATGGCAGCAACAGGATTTTTCAGACTCCAGAAAAAGACTTAGGACCTTTCTGCACCTCCCTCAGCACAGGCCCTTAGCTATACCTCCTGTTCTCTCTGTGGTGGATGATGCTTTCAATGATGTTTGCTCCGCTCCAGATTCTTTACCCCAGCCCCTGCCAAACCAGACAGATTTTACAGGGTGCCAGATACTCATCACCACCTTTACAAGGCCCCACTTGCAGACCCAGAAACTATATCCCAGGGTCCCAAGGCAGTAGCTGCGACCACAGCTAAAAACCCTATTCCTTCTGAAAGGGAAGCAAGGTCATTAGACAGATGGGGTAAAAGGTCTACACTTCAGCTACTCTCTCAGCTAGAGCTTTAAACTGTCAGTTTCACATGATACAATACCAAGAGTTTATGCTTGATCAGTTAACTAAAAACTAACCACTGATGAATCTCTTGATAAGAAATATGTATTAGAGATGGTAAATAACATTCAACAGGTTAGCAACCATTCCTTAAAATGTGGCTATGATGCACTGGAGGCTTCATTTAGATCAGCCATGACAGGCACAGTGATAAGAAGGCATGCATGGCTAAAGGAACAAGCTTTACTGGATCATGTTAAAGCTAAGTTGCTAGATGCTCCTATGGACAAGACAAGTTTGTTTGGTACACCTGCCCAGCAGGTTATGAAGAAAATGGAAGACAAGGCAAAATCTGTTCAAACTGTTAAAGATTTCTTGCAGGTTCAACCCCCAAGGTTTAGCAGGAACTGGCCTGCCAAAAATTGGTCCTTTCCTGACTCCACAAAATTTCAAAGGGGCAGGAATAGACGTTCCAGAGGCAGAAACCAATCCAGAGGAGGTGCCTACAGAGGGCGACAGTGGCAAGGTAACAACAGAGGCACAGACACAGCCACTGCCACTACATCAGCACAACCACAGTGACTTAATCCTAAATCCGCCTACCAGGGAACAAATAGCAGCTCCTCTAGGCGGAAAGTTAACCTTATTTTCAAAGAACTGGCACTACATAACAAAAGACAAGTGGATTTTACAAACCATAGATCAAGGTTACGGTTTCACTTCCACACTTTACCAGTCAAAAGAGGAATGCCAAATCTACCTCCAAATCAAAAACAGAGGCTCTACGCCAGATAATGGAGTTAGCAAACATGAGAGCTGTGGAAAGAGTGCCAACAGCAGAACAAGGAAAGGGGTTCTATTCCAGACTATTCCTAGTTCCAAGAAAGGAAAAAGTTGGAGACCAATTCTCGACCTGTCCACCTTAAATACATACATCATTGTCCCAAAATTCAAAATGCTGACCCTACAGCAACTTCTTCCCATGCTGGGCAAGGAGTCTTGGCTGGTAACTGTAGATCTCAAGGAGGCATACCTGCACGTCCCCATTCGACCAATCTGCAGAAGATACCTCAGATTTCTTGCAGGATCAGAGCACTATCAATTCTCAGCATTGCCCTTTGGCTTATCTACTGCGCCCAGAGTATTCACAAAATGCCTGGCATCAGTAATCGCCCATTGCAGACTACAGAATTCAAATTTACCCATACCTGGACGACTGCCTGCTACAAGGGGACAACAAAAGCAAGCTGACAACAGATTTACAAAGGGTCATTTACTTGCTACAAGGACTGGGATACACAGTCAATTTACAAAAGTCAAGGCTGATACCATCCCAAACAAGGACATTCTTGGGCTGAATTGGACACAGTACAACAAATGGCATTCCTGACTACAGAAAAACAAAACGAACTTCCTCTTTACTTCTTGGCACTAACAAAACTGAACAAGTTAACAGCAAGAAAAGTTCTGCAGGCCTTGGGCTTCATGGCATCATGCATAATCTTGGTCCCATTTGCCAGACTACATATGAGGAAACTACAGTGGTACCTAAAGAATTTATGGTCCCAACACAGACAGTCTAGAAACAGAAATCCCACTAATTCCATGCTTAAAACAGGAGTTCCTATGGTGGGCTCAGGCATGCCAGTCAAACCCAGGCCTACCCTTTCGCAGATGTCAACCAAGCCAGACCATCACAACAGACGCTTCAGACCTAGGATGGGGGGCCCACATGCTGGACAAATGCGTGCAAGGATTGTGGACACAGGATCAACTTCACCTGCACATCAATCTAAAAGAAATGCTGGCAGTAAAACTGGCAATCCAAAAGTTCAAACCATTTCTCAAAGAGGGCCAGTTGATGAGGACAGACAGCACCACAGTCATGTGGTACATCAACAAACAGGGAGGCACTCATTCATACCCCCTATGCAGAATGACCTTGGAGCTGTGGACCCTGGCACTCAGCTACAACATTCAGTTACAGGCAATATTTGTACCGGGGAAAGACAATACTCTAGCAGACATATTAAGCAGAACCACTTCGGATGCCCACGAATGGAAGCTGCACCCGGACATCTTCAAGACCATCTCAAAGAAATGGGGAATGCCACAGATAGACGTATTCGCATCATCTCTCAATCACCAGCTCAAAAAATTCTGCACAAGGACATTCCACCCACTAGCATGGAAAGTGGACTCACTCTCCTTCAACTGGAAAGGCCTAACAGCATATGCATTCCCACCTCTTCCTTTGATACACAAGGTACTACTAAAAATCAAGGAAGAACGTCCAAGGATAATCCTGATAGCTCCAAACTGGCCAAGACAACACTGGTACCCACTACTGAAGAGCATGTCTCGAACAATATGTGGCCAATACCCTGATGCCTTTGATGTTAACTCAGAACAACTACAGCATCATACATCCAAACCTAAAAACGCTGCAACTGACTGCATGGAACATGACATAGCAGCAGCTAATCCAGAACTTTCCCAAAGAGTTAAAGACATTATTCTTGAAGCACGCAGACCTTCAACAAGAAGGAACTATGCTGGAAAATGGAAAAGGTTTGTCATTTGGAGTACTGAAAGAGGAAAAGATGTGTCAAACATAGATATGCCTAACATTCTGGAGTATCTGGCCGAACTTCTTCATTCAGGCCTGTCCTACTCCTCCATCAAGATACATGCATCAGCTATTTCAGCAGAATACAGCTTTGATCCACCTGTTTTTCGCACCCTTTGCTCAGGCAGTTCCTCAGAGGAATCAAGAATGTAAAACCTCCAAGGAAACCACCATTACCAGCTTGGGATTTAAACTTTGTGCTAGAAAAGTTGACACTATCACCCTTTGAACCAGCAGCAACAGCAGACCTACAACACCTGTCATGGAAAACTGCTTTCCTACTAGCAATTACTTCAGCAAGGAGGGTTTCAGAACTTCAGGCCTTAATGGCAGTGCAACCCTTCCTAATCTTCCACCAAGATAGTGTCCATGAGGACTAATCCTACATTTATGCCCAAGGTGGTATCCAGAGTGTCTTTAAACCAGGCAATCCACCTACCTACCTTCTTTCCCAACCCACAAAACAGAGGGAAAGAATACTGCATACCTTGGATGTACATAGACAGCTACGCTACTACTTGGACAGAACAAAAATAGCAGAAAGACTGACCAACTTTTTGTAGCCTATGCAACAGGAAGGGAAGGAAAAGCTATTTCCAAACAGACAATCTCCAAATGGATAGGAAATTGCATACGATACTGTTACTCCTTCCATGGAAAACCAATTCCACAGAACATAAGACCTCATTCTACAAGGGCAACAGCCACTACCACAGCCTTCTTACGAGGAGTGGCAACCAAAGACATTATTGAGGCGGCTACTTGGACCTCCGTGCATACATTTGCCAAGCATTATAATTTGCCTCTATATTCCAGATCCCGAGCAGGGTTTGCCACTGCTGTACTGCAAGGGATCCTAAACACACCATAATCTACTTTTATCCTCCTCCCTAGTTGGCTATGGTATTCTACCCACTTGTTATGACTGCAGATGCATCCATGAAGGACATAGTACAGTTTTGTACCTACCATAAATGTAGATGTCCGAACTGGATAGCATCTGCAGTCATGATTACCCTCCCTCCTTCCCTCTGTGGTACTCCTAGGGTGTTTACCCTCC
Organism: Protopterus annectens; assembly: GCF_019279795.1. NCBI lineage: Eukaryota > Metazoa > Chordata > Ceratodontiformes > Protopteridae > Protopterus > Protopterus annectens. The sequence continues at coordinate 359,949,340 of NC_056735.1, forward strand.
TAATAGCTAGCTGTTGGGGGGGAGTCTTTTATGGTGTATTTGTTTGTATATATGTACATATATGCTTATTGTTGTGTTTACCTCTATCTATTTGGAAACATTGGCATCTATCCAAATTTTAGCCTGCAAGAGGGCTACTGGCATCTGGGGCAAGAAACACTGAAGAAAATGGCGTCGGCTGATGCTTATATACCCGAAGACCAACAGAGATGACGTCGGGTGGAGTGCGACATCAGCCGAAGCCGGACCCGGACTTTGGAATCCGGCCGACTGCAGGGCTGCCTGACGACAGGACAACCCACTTGTTATGACTGCAGATGCTATCCAGTTCGGACATCTACATTTATGGTAGGTACAAAACTGTACTTTCTGGTCTACCTTATAGCCCATCCTTCAGGCTTTTTGCCTTTCTTTCCTTCTGGGAAGTTTTTTGTGCTAGGTGTTATTGCCTATTGGTAACAAATGAGATCTGGGTACTTACCGCCTTGCATCATGGGATATGGCGCTGCCTCGAGCTGGTAAAAGTGACTCTCGAGCTTAGCAAAGTGCCGAGTCGGAGCCGAGGATCGGCTCCGAACCCATCAAGTAAGAAAGAAGGCGAGAGAAGACAACTAACATGGAACGTTATGGTAGGTACATAACTTCTCATTATGGACCTTAACAAGGACATGGGTAACATCCAGACTCTGGATCCAGTCCCGTTCAGTTTCGTTAAAGGTAGATCATGCCTGTTAAACATGGTTGACTAATTTGAGAAAGTCACTGGGGCCCTGGACGAAGTCAAGACTGTGCATACAACCTATCTTGACCTAGCCAGGGCATTTGACACAGTCCCCCACTGAGGCATTTTAGGAAAGTTTCCCAGTTGGGAATTTACTCATCCATTACCAGATGGATAGCCGACTGGCTCACTGACAGGACATGTACAGTCAGAGTGGGTGATTTGACCTCTAGGAAAGGACCAGTCACCAGTTTATTTGAGAAGTCCAGGCAAACTTGGTTGACCTGTGGCAGATCAAGTTTGCTGACTGTTGCAAATTAGGAGCAAGCATTGATTCCCCCAGTGACGTTAATACAAAAAGAAAAAGAAAAAAAATCTTGCTTTTTTCCCCACTTTCTGAAAGTTAAGAAAGTTGTTACAGATTTGCTGTTCTGAACTGTTTGGAAGTTTCTAGAAGGCCAGTGCTTGCTTGGGCTAAAGGGAAGTGTGTGTTCACCAGTGGGAGTGGTTAACACTGAACAGCCTGCCTGTCCCTGGAGGAGTAGTTACTACCTAGAAGCTGTAGTTTTATTGGCCATTTTGGGTCAGTTCTAAACTCCTTGATCTCTTAGAACCCTGCAACTCTTTTTGCACGGTTTTGCGCACTGAGCAGCGTCTGGCAGCGCCGCCTAAACAGGTTTAAACTATTACAGGCTCCACAAAGTCTGCTCTTCACTTTTTCCCTTAAAACTTTTCAAACTCTCAAAGTAATCACTCTATTCTCTTTCTAAAGCCCTGCACTTGCTCAGCTCTTATGAGGAAACACTAACTAAAGCACTACACCCTCCCTGACTTCTCATAAGAATTAGGCTCCTGATTGGTCCTTCTTGATGAAGTGAAAAATCAGTTCCTTTCCCTAATCTGATCAGTAAAAAAACAGTTCCCTATATTAATCTGGTATGTCCAAGGATCAGTTTCAAGGTTACTCTCCAGTTTAGCTGGTGAATCTGGGAATTTTTAGGTAATGTTACAATTGCCTTATGTACACAGACATCCTTCTCCTCCTTCCAACAAACTCTCTAATTCATGTGAGAGATGCAGTTACGCAGCCAAACTGGAGGCAGAGCTCTCTCAACCCAAGACTCGCACAGTCAAGTCAGGAGGAAAAGGTACACCCACACCACAAATCCAGTCTCACACAGACCTATTGCATCTGCATACCCAACACATAAACACACAAAAACATACTCGGAGGCTCTAAATAAAAATCTGCCTAAACAGCAAAGACCTCTTAGCAGATATCCAAGCAACAGCCACCCCTCAACAATACCCACGAGTCACATAACTTACAAAATCAGTGTGCCTCAGTCACAGCCCGTAAGGCCAAACACACCAGATACACGTGTTATAGAGGACTCTATTGTCCGGCACACTGACGTCCCGCTCACCAGACTGAACAAGGTCACTGTAAGCTGCCTGTGTTGTGCCAGGATCTGCCACATAATTCAAGTGCTCCGGTCACTCCAAAGCAAGTACAAGTATGACTCCGTCATTGTCCATGCTGGTGTGAATGACCTGAGATGTACCTCCCTGGACTACATGGAGACATAGAGGAGCTCTCTGACCATGTAGCCCAGGCTGGTATGACCCTGACCTTGAGTAGCATCTTGCCCTCACCAAGAATGATGCCACAGTATAAAGACAAAAATGATCAGTTTCAACAACTGGCTAAAGTATTGGTGTCATTCAAAGGGGATCCAGTGTCTGTCAGCCTGGGATGACATGCTCGACTAGCCACGTTGTTTCGCTAGGGACGGCTTGCACCTGTCATCCTTAGGCTTTTGTGTACTGGCCAAGGCTCTTGCTACCCCCATAGTGCCTTTTTTAGGCAAGGCTCAAAGGACAAACCCACCTCCATAAACAACCCAAGGATAAAAAAAAACTAAAGGTAATGCTACTCAATGCCAGAAGTCTAAACCTCAAGATGCACGCACTCGAGGCTCTCCTCAGTATGGAGAAAATCGATGTCTGTGCAGTAACAAACCTGGTTCAAGGCTCCTGAGAGCACCCCAGCACTACCAGGTTATAACTCATACCATGCGTTTCGGCCCCAAAACTCTGACCGAAGCACAAAAGGAGGGGGAGTATATATTCATCAGATACCTACACCTCCAGGTTAGTGGCACTGCACGAAGCATCGGAAACCATCCATGTGCAAATAACAGCGGGCAAAACTGCCTTTGTTTGTAGCCTGCTACAGAACACTCTCCCTATTACAGGAACCCCATTTGGCATTCCTGTGAACACCGGAGGATATGAAGGTCTCTCCAAACACTGTTATTGTGATTGGGTGACTTCAACTGCCCAAACATTGACTGGGAAAACTACTCAAGCCCAAACACCCTCGCCCAACGGTTCCTTGAATTTATAAAGTCTAACATGATGGAACAACTGGTCACCACTCCTACAAGAGGGAACAACATATTGGACCTGGTCATCACCAGCATGGGGACTCTGTTCCACCAGAGGTAAACCCCTCATTGGTAAGATCAGACCATAAACAAATTTCCCTGGACATTCATATCCCGTCCCCACCCCCAGCCAAGGAAGTTACTGTAAAGAATTTCTCATAACCCAACTTTGCACTTCTCAAGACAGAGGTGGAATCCTTCAAAGCTCCCGGGCCAGGGGTTAATACAGCCCAATCCGCATAATCCTTTACAAATGCATTCTATGAGCACCTGCAGGAATGCAGGGATCGTGCTATCCCAAATAAAACCGACTCACTCCTCCAAAAACAGGAGACCGGTCTGGTGGACCCCGGCCATAAATAAGCTATACAACAGGAGGAGGAAGCTACTACATGACCGTGCAAAATCCCAAAAAGGGAAAGCATCTCTGATCATATTAGCAAGAAACTTCAATCCTTCATAAAATCATCAAAGGCCAGTTTCGAAAGAAAAATTGCCCTAGACACTAAAGATAATCACAAGGCCTTCTTTAGTTATGTCAGGAACATGGGTGGAAACTCCCAGATGTGCTCTGAATTGTTGCATAACGGTACAAAATATACCGAACCTACAGACATAGCCAACATCCTGGCAGAAAGATTCAGCGCAAACCCCCCCCCTCCCCCCAAAGGAGCACATGCCTATCCCAACTGACTGTAACCTCCCTGACATCACAGATGCACAGGTGAAAGCTGCCCACTCCAAAGCAAAAAACACAGCATCTATGGGACCGGACGGTGTCCCAGGCTGTCTTACACGAGCTCCAAGAAGAACTGAACCCTCACATTAAGTCACAGTTCAAACTTAGCCTTACTACAGGATATGTACCCAAAGAATGGCGTACAGCTACAGTGGTCCCACTCTACATAGGTGGTGCCACAACGGACCCCGGGAACTATCGCCCCATAAGCCTGACTAGTCTGGTCTGTAAAGCTATGGAGCATATTATGGAACTCAAACGGACATTGGGAGCCTCCAGACACTGGACCCTACCCAGTTCGGCTTTAAGGGCAAATCTTGCCTCTTAAACCTAGTTGATTTCTTTGAAACCATTACCAAAGCCATAGATGAGGGCAAGGTAGTCCACACAGCCTACCTGAACCTCGCAAAAGCCTTCGACACAATACCCCACTCGGGCAGCATAAATAAGCTTACCAGCTTAAATAACCCCTATATCACAATATGGGTTGAAAACTGGCTCAGAGATGGAACCCACATGGTCAGAATTGCAGGTGCCATGTCCGAATCCAAACCAGTTACAAGTGGCGTCCCATAACACTCCGTTCTGGGACCTCGGTATATACTTCTCTGAGGTTCAGGCTAACGCGGGGGGATTATGGCTGACAAAGTTTGCAGATGACTGCAAACTGGGGGCCATAATCGAATCTCCAGCTGACACAAGCATCCTCCAAAAGGGTCTCAGACGGATGCGTGGTGCCAGAGCCACAGCCTCAAGCTAAATGCTAAAAAGTGCATAGTCATCCCCTTTGAGAAAAACAAGGTGCCTACATATTGCCACATAGGTGGTAATCCATTAAGTACGGAAGAAGTACTTAGAGATTTGAGGACCAACGTAGATAGTAATCTCTCCTTTGATAATCACGTTGTCAAAGTGGTTAGAAAGACCTTCTATATAGCCCACCTTATCATGAAAGGGCTCGCATCTAGATCAAGAGAGGTCATTGTGCCCCTCTACTCATCACTCATCAGGCCCATAATTGAATACAATGCCCCTTTTGGGATGTACCTTACCCGCACCTGCAGCAACTGGAGAGACCCCAAAATTACCTCACCAAGAGGTTCATGGGCTACAAACAGATGTCCTATGCAGCTCGACTAAAACTCCAGCTCTACTCAGTTGCTTACTGCCTACTCAGAGGCGATCTATGCCTGACGTACAAAGCCATGTCAAACCCAGAATTAATGGACATGCTCCACCTCAAAAAATCCAAGTCCCTTAGAGCTACACGCTCCAGGGACCTAAACCTAAGCACAAAAATAAGTCTGACATGCTGGAGGGACGGATTCATTTCCCAGAGGCTCCCCTCACTCTGGAATAGAATCCCAATGCATGTTAGACATAGCCCCTCGCCGACCCTCTTCAAGCGAAATCTGGACGCGTGGATGGGAAATCGCAAATTCACCCCTGGGATCTCTTCTGTGTCCCTGCTAGACAGAGGCACAGTAAACTAATCTTAAAAGGGTACCTTCTGTGACCTACTTTACAGATGCACAGTAGGCTAATCTAATAGGGAGGCGGAAGCCAAATACACTCTGGCTAGGCTTATAAATGCCCTAAGGCAGATAGCCTAGTATCTACCTATGAACCTATACAGTGCTGCCTTTTGCTTGTACCTCACCAGACACCTGCAACAGTTGGAGAGACCACAGACTTTTCTCTCCAAAAAAAATCAGAGTGTACTCAAGTCTTGCTCAGAAAACTGAAAGCTCCGTCACTGTGTTCTGTCTCCTGCAGGTTGCCAAGTGTTTCTTTACCTGGCTTACAAGCTAGTCTCTGACCTGGCCCTGAACGAAATGCTATACATTCATGAATCATACTGCAGGAGGGTTACTCACTCCGGGGTTCTTAAACCTAGTCTTTGGCATGACCAGGTCATGCTGGAGAGAGATTAATCTCCCAGCGACTGCCAGTTCTCTGGAGCAAGCTTCCAATTCATGTGAAACTGAGCCCCCTCCCTGACCCTCTTGAAACACAAGCTATATCAATGGATGGGTGTGTGCAGATTCACTCCGGGGCTATGCCAGTATCCCTCCTGGACAGAGAAAGTAGGTATTGACTACTGTAGACCCTTATCTGTGAACTTCACTCACCTTAACCCCCTGTCAGTTGGGGCAACTCTGGATAAATATGGCTATAAATAGGGCTCTAGGGATGTTAGCCTGAAACTCCTATGAACCTTGAGCTGGCAACCATTTGGAATATATGCATGTGAGTGACGTATGCTGTTGCAGGGCTGACATTGTCTGGAGTGGGGCTCTGGGTGTTTTCTTGGGGAAAAAATGCATAGTTGAGTCTAAAACTATGAATGTTCTGTTGTCCTATCTTGCCTTCATTCTTGTATGTGGGTTTGGAGCCGATGGTCTGCTCTGACTCAGTTGATTACAAAGCTCTGTCGACTTGTGGCATGGTAGGTATCCCATAATGCACTAGTAAGAATCCCCCAGATCTCGTTTGCCACGTCTACGAGTTCAGAAGTGTTCTCCTTGGCCGTGGCCAAGTTGGAATATTTTGTTGGAATATTTTATAGTGCTGTTTTTTACTTTATTCATTAGTCTAGTATTGATAGCTTACTGCTAACTTGTAGTAGTGTGTTTTTGAATTATTATTGTAAATTGTTGCTTATTTTTGGCCATCGCTTCCGCAAGTCTTCCCAAGTGGTATCCCCTTGTTTTCTGTGTGCTAGTTATTGCTAATCTTTCTTAGGCATAGGTCTGTTTTTTGTTGGGACCTTTTCTAGCCTTTCTGTGCTGCTTGTTTATTCTATCTCGCCTACCCCTCTGTTCAGGGCTAGGCCCGTTTAAGTCAGAGGACCTACTCCTCTGTTGTCTTTCTCCCTTGTGGTGGTTTCTTGAGTAGGGCTAGGCCTGTTTAATTTAGAGGACCTTGTCCTCTTATCTTTCTACACTTTTATAATCTGTGATTGTTGTGGTAGTGTCTCTATGGAGACTAAAGACCATAAATCTTTGAGTTTCAAGAATGAATGCTCTCAAAAAATGTCCTTGACTGACAGGCAATAGTATGTCTATTGTTTGGAAGCCATACATCTTCAGGAGACTTGTACCTTTTGCCATTCTTTTAGTTCCTGGGTTCTCCAGGAAAGGAAGAACAAACTGATCATGAAAGGTCTCCTTAAACCTTCTTTTGAGGAGGATTTAGCCAGTTCTTCCTCTTCTCATTCCAGGTCTCCCTCTTCAAAAAAGAGAAGGTCAAGTCGCTAAAAAGTAGTCTACACAGACTGTTTTAATCAGGACCTCCAGGGAAAAATTGCTAAAATTGACAAGCCGCCTACCTCTTAGGCTCCTCCGCCTTTGGAGCTGGTCGAGGTTATTGCCATAGATATTCCCGTTTAGGCCCCAAGTTTTTCAGAGCCGATAACTGAATCCATCTCTGAGCCAGTCAAGAGATTTATTACCGGTATACCCGCCACTCAGATCTCCAATTTTGCAGAGGTTTTGATCCCTTACGTTGTCTTCCATTTCCTCCAGTAGTCTTTCTGAGGAGGATGTCGAGAGACAGTGGTGCTTAGACTTTTGAAGTCTGTGCTAGCAAACTTGTCTGCTCCAACCCATTTTGTTCCAGAGCAGTACAAGGCCATATTACCTGCTTCTGTTCCTTGGAGCCAGAGCCATCGGTGCTGTTTGTTGTGGAACCGTCTGATGTTCCTCGTGTTTCACTGTTGCAGTCATTACAGTTGTTTTATCCTGCTGGCAGGCTACCCTTGGTCGGCCTGAATTACAAAGTCTAGGTCCGGCTACGGTTGCTGTCGCCTCTTCCCCTGACGTCAGTGCACCAGGGGTATAAAAGATGCAGCCGATGCCTTTTTCTTCAGTCTTTCTTGCCGCGCGGTGCCTAAAGCAAAAGCAGTTCGCAAGTGCCAATCAGCCGACTCCTGAGATTTTCGTGTTCAAATTTCAGATTCGAAGTCTTCACTAAAAAGCTAAGTACCCCGTTGGGGAAACTTTTTTTTTTCTTGCTCCAGACTGATGTCAGAAAAAGTTAATTGCATTTCTTGTGGGAAACAAATACCTCATAAGGACTTTCATTCTTACTGTATTCCTTGCCTAGGCCCTGACCACGACATTACTAGTTGTCTGTTTTGTGCTATATTTAACCAATGCACTATTAAGCGTAGGTACGATTTTGCATTTCACTATTTTGGCAGAAGATTTAACTGTACAATATCGTCGGATAGTCATCCAACTACCGGAATTCACAAGAAACTCAAAGAAAAGGACAGGCATCCGAGGTCCAAGACAGACTAGGCTTCTAAGCCAGTCGCCAGTTCTCAATGAGGCGCCTTCGCAACCCCTGACTACCGCTACTTTAGACTCAAAGGCCGCTACAGACACGCACGTGGAGTTGACCAGGCCACTGGAAGCTCAAGGTATTGGACCTTTGGAAACTATTCCCTCAGATGGGTCTGGAGCTGCTGAGCAGGCATCGGCTTCTGAGGGGGTTTTCAGACCTACTCAATTATTTTTAAAACTACTTCAGCTTCTAAGGCAAAGACTAAAGCACCTTTAAAGACAAACAAGTGCAACAGCCTCATGGACAGGCCTCCATGCCTAAAAAACAGATGACCAAATGGCCGAAGACCTATTTACTTTGATCAGGGGTTCCCATCCCCCTCCTGATAAGAGGCCTAGGCAAGAGACAGAATATGAATCCTCAGATCAGGTTTCCATTTCATCTGATTCCTCTTCTGATCAGGAATACTCTCTTCCTCCCTATGAGGATTCTGATGCTGAAGAAATCTATCCCTTCAGCCTCTCCTGAGGATTATTCTTTTTGGGGAAACTTTACATACCATGAGGGAGCATTTCCACTGGGAGAGTCAAGATTGTTCTGAATCTAAGAAAAAGCTCAGACTTCCTTTTACTACCTCAACACAGGCCCCTAGCTATTCCACCTGTTAAGACATTGTAGATGTATTTTCAGCGTCCAGTCCTGACCCCTGACTCCTTACCTCCAGCTCCTGTTAAGCCGGACAGGTACTACAGGGTTCCTGACTCATAAATTCCTTTTCAAAAACCCTGCTGCTGACCCAGAAACTCTCTCAGGGTCCCAAAGGGGTCAAGGCTTCCACTGCAAAAAACCCTACTTCCTCTGACAGGGATTCTAGGGCACTGGACAGATGGGGAAAAAAGATTTACACTTCTGTTACCTTGGCTATAAGGGCTTTAAATTGTCAGTTTCATATGCTCAAATATCAGCCATATATTATATCAGTGCTTAAACAGAATATGTTGGTAAATTCTGAATGTGCAGAAAACAAAAATGCAGGATTTATTGCATGCAGCTGAAGTTAGAAAACATACTTTGCAGTATGGTTTTGATTCCCTGGAGGCCTCCTCCAGGGCTGCAGTTACAGGTTCTGTCATTAGGAGGCTTGCTTGGTTAAAGGAACAAAATCTACCTGATCATGTTGAGGCAAAATTATTAGATGCTCCATTACAGCATGATGCTTTGTTTGGCGTTAAAGAAAATGGAAGACAAAGCTAAATCTATGCAAACAGTTAAGGATTTCTTACAGGTACAGCCACCAAGATTTAGCAGACACTGGCCTACAAAGAATTGGTCCTTTCCAGTGTCAGGCAGGCCACAAAGGGGCATATACAGACGCCCAAGAGGCAGATCCCAGCCCAAAAGTTGGTACAGGTCTAAACAATAGGGTGCTTCTACCTCCAAAACTGGAGAAGATAAATCACAGTCATACAGGAAACAGTCCCCATGACTTCCCCCTGCCTGCGCCAAGCACTTATCTTCTGGCAGCACCTTTAGGGGGGAAAGCTGGCACTTTTTTCTCAAATGGCACATAACCCAGGACAAATTGGGTCTTAAACAGTGTCACAAGGCTACTAGTTTCACTTCCATACCCTGCCAAGGGCAAACGGTTGTCCAGACCTGCCAAAACATCAATGGGCAGAGGCACAAAAACAAGTCTCATCCCTCATGGACATGAGGGCCATTCCACAAGTACAAGAGCAGGGACAAGTATTTTATTCAAGACTGTTCTTGGTAACCAAAAAGGATAAAGCCTGGAGACCAGTACTGGACCTATTTAATCGAAACACATCTGGATATTCCAAAATTCAAAATGCTTATCTTGCACCAGACAAAGGCAACTGACTACCTATTCAGAATGTTGGCAACAAAGTTATCTGCAAGAAAAATTCTGCAGGCTTTGGGCTTCATGGCATCCTGCATCCTACTAATTCCATATGCAAGACTGCATATGAGGAAACTTCAATGGTACCTAAAAAGTTTTTGGACTCAACATTGCCACAGCCTGGGAACAATAGTTACTATCATTCCCTGCCTGCAACAGGAGTTCGATGGCCGGCGAAGGCCTGTCACCATAACAAGGGACAGCCATTCACTCTACCCCCAGCCACACAGACATTAACAACAGATGCATCGGATTATGCCTGGGGAGCCCACATGGCAGGAAGATGTATTCAAGGCACATGGTCCGCAAACCAAATGCATCTGGGAGAAAGGAAATTCACCCCAGGGATCACATCAGTTGCCCTGCTAGACAGGGGTCCAGGAAAGTAAATAATGTGGGAAGAAATAGCCAGGGAATTATGGCTAGGTTTGTATAGGCCCTAGGGCTGATAGCCTAGTACCAACCTATGAACCTATAATCTACATATCAATTAGAGATGCTAGCTGTTCAAAATGCCCTGACTGCCTTCAAGGACCTACTAAATCCGGGACAACTACTGATAGGCAATACTACGGTCATGTGATATATAAACAAGCAGGGAGGCACTCATTCTTACCCCCTTTGCAGACTTGCGATGACTTTGTGGGACACAGCATTGACTTACCAAGTACATCTGCAGGCACAATTCCTGCCAGGAAAGATAAATACTCTGGCAGACGAACTAAGCAGAAACCTCATGGATCCCCACGAGTGGAAATTGGATCTGCAAATCTTCAGCATGGTAACAAGGAAATGGGGATGTCCGGACATAGATCTGTTTGCCTCACCTCACAACTGCCAACTAAAGAGATTCTGCACAAGGACTTATCACAGACGAGCATGGAAAGTGGAAGCTCCATCTTTCAGCTGGAAAAACTTACAGTATATGCCTTTCCTCCTCTGCCTCTCCTCCTCAAGGTACTCCTAAAGGTCAGACAGGAGAAGCCAAAAATGATACTGATTGCCCCAGACTGGCCATGCCAGTACTGGTATCCAATCCTAGGGAGCTTGTCTCAATGCCCAGCCTAGACCTTACCTCAAGTGCCTCATCTACTGTCCCAGCAGAACAATCAGATCCTGCACAGCCGACTCAAAACCTTAAATCTGGCAGTGTGGCGGATAATGTAGTCATGCAAAACGCACCTCTCACTAAAGCGGTGATGGATGTCATTTTGGAGGCCAAGAGGCCTAGTACTAGAAAATCCTATGCTGGAAAATGGAAGAGATTCTGTGCTTGGAACCAGGCACAAGGAATTGACACAGCTGTACCAAATAGTCCTCAGATTTTGCAGTACTTGACTGAGATGCTGGACAAAGGCCTATCCTTTTCATCTATAAAAATTCATGCCTCTGTCATTTCGACTCATTACAATACAGAGCCACCGATCTTTTCTCATCCTTAAGGCAGTACATCAGAGGGGCCAAAAATTTAAGGCCTCCAAGGAGATCACCAATACCTGCATGGGACCTCAATTATGTCTTAGAAAAACTTACCCTGCCTCCTTTTGAGCCAGCCACTACAGCTGATATAAAGTTTTCATCTTGGAAAACAGCTCTGCTCCTAGCAATAACTTCGGCAAGATGAGTCTCAGAGCTACAGGCACTCATGGCTGTGGAACAGTTTATCATTTTTTTATCCAGACAGGGTTTCTCTGAGGACAAACCCAACATTTATGCCTAAGGTCGTGTCCAGTGTGGCCCTTAACCAAGCCATTCATCTGACTACTTTTTATCCAAACTCACAGAATTAAGGGGGGGAGAATTCTGCATTCTTTGGACATACACAGACAGCTACACTTCTACCCGAACAGAACCAAAGATTTCAGAAAGAGCAACTACTAGTGGCATATGCTGCAGGATCACAAGGAAAGGCTTATCTCAAAGTAGACTATTTCAAAGTGGATAGGCCACTGCATTCGTTTCTGCTATTCACAACATGGCAAGCCAGTACCCAAGGGCATCAGGCCACATTCAACCAGAGCAGCAGCCACTTCAGCAGCTTTCCTCAGGGGAGTACTAACCAAAGATATTTTAGAGGCTGCTATTTGGAGTTCAGTGCACACCTTCACAAAGCACCATCACTTACCACTCGACTCTAAATCCAGGGCAGGCTTTGCCACTGCAGCTCTGTAGGGCCTAATAGCCGCTCCTAATGCTATTTGGCTCCAGCCCCCCAACCTTAACTTTGGGATTCAACCCAATTGTAATGACTGCAACATTGAAACACGAAGAACATAGTACTGTTGTGCTCACTTACCTTAAATGTAGATGTTAGAGTGTATTCACAGTTGCAGTCCAGGTTACCCAACCGCCATCCCCCATTTCTTTGCTGGAACATATCTGTACTTCTATATTCTATACAACCTATGTGGTGTATTTGCTTGTAGATGAAAGCAAAATATTTACTTTGGTGCATGCATGTTAACATATTTTTAGCCTACCCTTTTGGGGGCACCTGACATCTGGGGCAAGAAAAACTGAAGAAAATGGCATTGGCTGTATCTTTTATACCCCTGGCGCACTGACGTCAGGGAATAGGCGACCGCAACTGACGCCAGACCTAGACTTTGGATTTCAGGACAACTGAGGGTAGCCTGCCAGCAGGATAACCCAATTGTAATGACCAACAGTGAATACACTAAAACATCTACATTTATGGTAAGTGTACACAACTGTACTTTCCTTTCATGGAAGACCATTTTTGTGGTAGCCATTACATCCGCCAGAAGTCAGAGCTGCAAGCACTCTGTCAAACCTGCTTATTGATAATTCATAGAGAGTTTCCTTTTGCTCTAACCCTTCCTTCGTCCCCAAGATTTGTTCACAATCAAACATTAATCCAACTATTGAACTGCCAATGTTTACAAATCATACAAAGTTTAATATAAGTTTCATCAGCTTGATGTACATAGACAGTTAAGGTTCTATCTACATAGAACCAAAAGAGTTTAGGTGCTCAGACCAGTTATTTGTATCTTTTTTGAAGATGAGAAAAGGAATACCAGTCTCCAGGATAACGCTATCTATCTGTATTTCAAGTTGCATGTCCTTTATTTGCTCTTCTAATGGCAAAGAACTCCCATTCAAAATTAAAGCTCATTCCATCAGATCTATATCCACATCTGCAGCTTTTCAAGCCAGAATTCCAATGGACAGTATGTGCAGCAGCAACTTGGGCTACCCCCTCATACCTTTATTACTCATTACAAATTGGACTTGGCCTCCAGGGGTAGAGCCTCCTTTGGTTCCATGGTTCTTAGGAATATATTCCCATGAGCCACCTGAGAAAAAGATGCTAAGGGACACTGTCCCATATGTAAGAATAAAGGCGAGATAGGACTACAGAACATAAAGAAGTTATGTTCTCACCATAAAGTTCCATGTTTGTAGTCCACCTCGCCCTTCATTCTTACGAACTCACCCACCTACCCTCCATGTATCCTTGGAGGATCTGAGACCAGATGGTGTCTATCATCCTTAGGGTTGGAGACCTTTTATCTTTGTTTTTCCTTGTGGAAATACTTTATATCACTTTTATAGACAGCAGCAAATGAGCTCTGGGGATTCTTATTAATGCATTATGGGATACATACCATGCCACGAGCCAACTTAGAGACTTTGAGCTTTGTAATCGGCCAAGTCCGAGTGGAGGATCGGCTACAAACCCGTATGTAATGATGAATGGCGAGATGGACTACAAACATGGAACTTTATGGGGTGAGTACATAACTTTTACTTTCGTGTTGTCCTAAATGATGAAATATCTCTCTGAAAGACTTGGTGTTGCATGTTACTCAACTTTGTGTGTGGCATTAGGCCAGTCACCTTTAGTGTTTCCAATCAAAAACATGCAGGTTGTTTATGCACTTCATGTACCATATCTTCTGACAAAAAGGGGTACTAACTTAAGATTGGTTCCATACAAGTTATTTATCAGAAACCGTTGTAGGTGATGTGAGGTTGCAGCTAAGAGGGGAATATGGATGTTTCTCCCATTGTAGTGCAGTTTGAGTTTAGTATATTTGGAGATGGATGTTGAATGCAGGGGGCTTACCCCCTTGCAAAAATATTAATCTTTCACATTAGTGAAGTCAGTTTGTCGCAGGTGGTTGCCTGTTTTGTAGTAGGATAAGGATAGGATCTTTTCACTTAGCCGCATTGTTCTGTGATGTCAGAGTACTGTATATATGTTGAGATACTGAAAGGGGAACAGAGGGGATTCCTGCTGCAAAACAGTATCAGTTTACATCCAAGTTCAGTTGTGCTGTTTGATTATTGGGTTCAGTTGTTGTGAACCACCCGAGTGTCCTCTGTCAGCTATGTTCCCTAAGTTGAAGTACTGTAGTGATGCTGCTAATTCACAATATTCGCTTCCAGCTTCTGTTTCTGTACAGCATGTATTGATGATCTTTGTGTTTCACTGTTGCAGTCATTACATTTGGGTAATCTGCTGGCAGGTTACCCTCAGTCGGCCTGATTAACAAAGTCTTGGGTCCTGCGTCGTTTGCTGTCCTTTCTTTCATGATGTCAGGTATAAAACATGCAGCAGACGCCATTTTCATCAGTCTTTCTTGCCGTGCAGTGCCCAAAGCAGAAGCAGTTCGCAAGTGCCGGTCGGCCGACTCCTGAAATTTTCATTTTCGAGTTTCAGAACCGAAGTCTTCAACCTAAAGCTAAGTACCCTGTTGGGGAAACTTTTTCTTGCTCCTTACCGATGTCAGTAAAAGTTAATTGTACTACTTGTGGGAAGCAAATACCTCATAAGGATTTTCATTTGTACTGTATTCCTTGCCTAGGCCCTGATCACAACGTGCCTTGCTATCTGTTTTGTGCTTAATCAACGCACTAAGTGTCTGTATATTTTTGCTTCAAAATATTTCGGCTCAAGATTTAACTATCCAGAAATGTCATCTGTTAGCAATCTGACTACTGGTATACACAAAAAAGCAAAGAAAAAGACAGTCTAGGTCCAAAACTGACTAAGCTTCTCCTAAGCCAGTCGCCGGTACTCAGTGAGGTGCTTTCGCAGCCCCTGATACCCACTACTTTTGATTTGCAGGCCTCTACTGAGACCCATTCGGAGTCCGGTATGCAGCGAGACACAAAGTATTGAACCAGCAGATGTCTCTACCTTAGATGGGTCCAGAACTGCTGAGCAGGCACCGGCTTCTGAGGGTGTTTTCAGGCCTAAAGATTTGTATATTAAACAGACGCCATCTTCAAAACCTAGGCCAAAATCAACTTCTATGTCTAAAAAAACGACGCTTGGGCCACGTGCACAGGCCCCTATGCCTTAAAAACAAATGATCAAATGGCTGAGGATTTAATTACCTTGATCAGGGGTTCCCATCCTATGTACTGGGGTGGTGGTGCTGCGGTAGTGTTGCTGCCTCACAGACGTTGCCCGTTCGAGTCTCAGAGCGTCTTCTGTGGGGCGACATGCGTGAATGGGCTTTCCATCGTTGAAGGTTGTGCACTAGGCCCGGCAAGCCAGCACATAAAACTCTACTGCCAATCAGCGGACCGGAGTTCCGGTGTGGCGAACCCTAACCGGGAAAAGCCGAAAGACACAAACAAGGGGTTCCCATCCTCCTCCTGCTAAGAGGCCTAGGCAAGGCACTGACTATGAATCATCTATTCCACCTTATGAGGACTCTGCAGAAGATTACATCCCTTCTGCTGCTCCTCCTGAGGATTTTTCTTTTGAAGAAACTTTGCATACCTTAAGGAACACTTTAACTGGGAGAGTCAGGATTTCTCAGAATCTAAAAAGAGGTTTAGGGATTTCCTTCCTCAGCATAGGCCTTTGGCTATACCTCCTGTTCTAGACATTGTTGATTTCTCAGAATCCAGCATGGCTCCTGGTTCCGGCTCCTAATAAGCCAGACAGATATTACAGGGTTCCTGACTCCCACAAATTCCTTTTTAAAACCCTACTGCTGACCCTGAAACCATTTTTCAGGGTTCCAAGGGCGTTGAGGCTTCTACTGCTAAAAATCCTACCCCTTCTGATAGACTCCAGGGTGCTGGATAGATGGGGTAAGAAGGCTTGCACATCTGCAACCTTGGCAATCAGGGCTTTAAACTGTCAATTTCATATGCTTAAATATCAGCAGCATGTCATGGGCTTAAACAGAAAATTGTGTTTATTTCTGACTGTGTGGAAAATAGAGCTGCAGGATTTATTGCTTTCAGCTGAATAAGTTGGAAAGCATACTTTGCAATGTGGTTTTGATTCCTTGGAGGCCCCTTGCAGGGCTGCTGTAACTGGATCTGTGTGATGAGGCATGCTTGGCTCAAGGAGCAAAATCTGCCAGATCATGT
>NC_056735.1:359973323-360036884 GCF_019279795.1 Protopterus annectens
TCCCCTTAGACATGTCTAAGGAATCAAAGGTCTCAGGCTTTAAGAAGTGTGATTCGTGCTGTCAGAAGATGTCTCTGACAGACGGTCACACTTGTGTACTGCCTGGGACCTTTTCACCTGCAGGACTCATGTGCTGTTTGCCATGGCTTCAGCCCTAGAGTCCTGCAGGAGCGAAAAAATAAACTTATTTTAAGGGGCTTATTGAAGCCTGAGGGTCCCTCGACTCAATCCTCGGGGAAACCCTGTAAGCCTTCCAGACCTTCGGCTCCAGCCTCTTAGCCATCTTCTGGGGGTCCTAAGGCTATTCGAACATCGGCTCCGGCCGGAGCCGATGAATCTCGAGCACATGCCCCTATGGTGTCCTCGGCTCCGGCCGGAGCCGAGGAAGACGTAACTGAGTCTGCTCCGATCAAGTTGTCGGAACCGACATCTAGAAAAAGGTCCCGATCCCCATCTATCTGGTCCATTCATTCGGCTCCAGCATCACCTTTGCTGTCTGAACGGAGCCATAGATCCCACTCCTAGGTCTTCCAGGTTATCGGACCATGACCTTCAGAGAGTAGTGAGTCAACATCTTAAGTCCGAGGCACTAGCCCAGATGCTTCAAAGTCCGACTCAACAGTTGAGAACTATTCCCATCACTCAAAATGTTCCTCCTCTGACTCGAGTTCGGAGCCGGGGCGGCTCGGACCAGAGACTGTGGTGGCGTCAGAACCCATACCTTTGTCTTCGGTTCCGTCGTCTGCTCCGATGTCTTCCTTGGAGGAATCCCGGCGCTGGACTTCCCTCGTCGGCTCCGAGGGGGCGATTGGCATCGGACCCTTGTCCGACCCCGCTCTCCCTCTCGGTGCTTCGGCGCTGGTGAGTTCAGCTCCGACATCGGCCTCGGAGCCATCGCTGTCGGTGCCGGGGGAGGTTTTCAGTTTTTCGGAACGGAGACCTCCGGTTCTGCTTGACAGGGGTGCCTTCGAGGTCATGAGGAGCGTGTTAGAACCAGGTTCAACTCCACAGTCGGCTCCTTCTGCCCCTCTCTCCATGGTGCCTCCGGTGATTTCTACTCACTCTCTCATCCCTGACCGTAGAGAGCCAGCTCCTCAAGTTTCCCCAGTGGGGATCTCCTCCTCTTCCGAGGCCTCTCCTGACCCGGTAGGAGAGCCCCCTAGGAAGAAGCAGTCTAAGAGGAAGCACATTGACTCCCCTGAGTCTGTCACCTCTGACACTGATTTAGAGGATTCTGAAGGTTCCCCTCGTTCCCCCTCTGAAGATGTCTCCAGACATCCTTGAAATCTTGAAACAGAGGGGGAATTGGCCAGCCCTCAACCCTTCAGAGGATGAATTAGTGTATCTTGAGGTGTTTGGCTCTCGCCCTTCCACCTCCTGGGTGTCCCCTCCATTTGACCCCCTTATGCAAGTGGTGGCAAAGAAGGCTTGGGCGGCTCCTGATTCAGTGGAACCCACCCCCAGGAGACCATCAAAATTCATTACGGCCCCCCAAGGACAAAGAATTTTTAACCAAAGGCGTCTCTGTTGATGCTATGGTGGTGGCTGCGGCCACCAAGGAGTTAGCGGATCCTTTGGTGCCTGTTCATCCTCCTAACAAGGAGTCTGGGTCGATAGACAGGTACGGGAAGCGGATGTTCTCGTCAGCGACCTTTACTATGAGATCGCTGAATTACCTGTGTCATTTCACTCGTCTTCAGAGGGATTTGCTCAAGGAAGCGAGTGAAATGTTAAAGGACCCAACAGCTGCTGGTTTTCAGGATAGAATGAACTCTCAGCTGGCAACCCTTAATTCTCTAACTCCTCCATGCGCCTCCTTTCTTATGCGGCGGATGGAGCAAGTAGAGCGGCAGGTACAGGTGTAGCCTTGCGTAGGCATGCCTGGATGCGGCTGTGTAACTTTGCGGACCCTTTCAAGGTGTCCTTTACTAATTCCCCCTTTGGATCATCCCTCTTTGGTCCTCAAGTGAAGGAAACCCTGACTAGGTGCGAGACTGATGGCAAAACTCTCTCTGCCGTTGGAGTCCGTTTTTCTACTCCTAGACCCTACCCCAAAGGCCAGAAGGGGGGAAAGATGTGGTTCCGCAAACAATCTCAAGGAGATTTGCCTGACAGAGTCGATTCCCCTCTAGAGGCAGAGGGGGGAACAATAATGGTAGACGCCGTCCTAGAGGCAGAGGGGGCCTGCAGAATCAGGGCAGTCGAGAATCCTTTTTCAACAAGCCCTTTTAGCATCCCTGAGGTGTTGCCCGACTGTCCACCTTCGGAGGCAGTCGGGGGAAGGTTATCGCTGTACCCAGAAGCCTAGCTATCCCTAACTCAAGACAAGTGGGTACAGTCTATCATTTCCGAAGGCTACAGAATCCCATTCCTTTTCATCCCAAAGCAATCCAAAAAATCCCTTCCAGACGTTCCACCCAGTCAAAGGGAGCAAGCAGCATTAGAAATTTCAAAGCTGCTCGCAAAAAGAGCCATTCAACCAGTTCCAGCAGACCAAACAGGATCCGGAATCTACTCCAAATTCTTTTTGGTTCCAAAGAAAACAGGGGACTGGAGACCTATTTTGGATCTCAGCAACTTGAACAAGTTTGTCAAGAAAACAAAGTTCCGGATGGTCACGCTGCAGTCCATTCTACCCCTTTTGGGGCGGGACAACTGGATGTGCTCGATAGATCTCCAGGACGTGTACTTTCACATCAGAATGAGTTGACGCTCCAGGAGGTTCCTCCGCTTCAGGCTGGGAACCAGTCATTTTCAATTCAGAGCCCTGCCCTTTGGTCTCACTACAACCCCCCCCCCCCCCCCGAGTGTTCACAAAATGCATGGCAGTGGTAGCCTCTCATCTGAGATGACAAGGATTCCTGGTGTTTCCTTATTTAGACGACTGGCTCCTTACAGCCCCCACCAAGCGTCTCTTGCTTCTCGCCAGAGACTACACCTTTCACACATGTCAGGCACTAGGCATTTCAATAAATTGCGAAAAGTCTGTCTTGTCGCCTTGTTGTGTTATTACCTTTATAGGTGCAAATCTAGACACAGTGAACATGTCAGCCCGACTCAGAACAGAGGATAGCAGACATACACAGACAGGTCTCTCGTCTTGCAGAGCAACAAAGTCAAAGCCAGATTGATCCTGAAAGTCATAGGGATTATGGCGGTGGCCATCCCTCTTCTACCATTAGCTCGCTTCCATATGAGAATTTTACAATGGATGCTCTTCACACAGTGGTCTTTCCAACGACTTCCAGTGTCCCATCCTATTCGGATAACTCAATCGTGCAAGAATCATCTCTCTTGGTGGATCACATCTCCCCAGCTCCACCTAGGGAGACCTTTCATCCCTTCCCCTCCGGTTGCTACAGTGACAACGGACGCTTCCCTGATTGGGTGGGGGGGCATTGCCAGGGCAGGACAGTCCAAGGCATGTGGCAACCTTTCGAGTGCCACTTGCACATAAATGTCCTAGAGATGAGAGCAGTGCTTCTAGCGTTGCAAGCCTTACAAGACTCTCTTCCCAAGGGAACTATAGCAATTCACAGACAATATGTCTGTAGTGTGGTACATCAACAAACAAGGCGGAACCAGATCTTACCCCCTATGTCGAGAGGCACTCAGACTGTGGCAATGGGCGATTTCTTTTCAGCGGTTTCCGTTAGCAACGCACATTCCCGGGAAGTCTAATGTGATTGCAGACAAATTGAGCAGAGCTTTTCTCATGCCTCACGAGTGGTCTCTGAAGAATTCAGTGTTGGAGAAAGTTTTTCGAAAGTGGGGCCGGCCTTGCTGCGACCTTTTTGCTACTCCCCAAAACAGCAAGTGCGACGATTTTTTCACCCTTTTTCCCCAACCAGGCCACCCCAGCAGAGACGCTCTAGTACACGATTGGTCCCGGGGACTTCTGTATGCTTTTCCTCCCTTCCCACTGATATCTCGGGTAATACAGAAAGTCATCGCTCAGAAAGCTTCCATGATCCTTATTGCCCCTTACTGGCCTCGACAGGTTCGGTTCCTGTTTCTCCACTGTTATCTGTTGGAGCAATCTTGGCATCTGGACCCAGTTCCAGACCTCTTGACCCATCAGTTGGGTCAGTTGCACCACTCCCTTCTCTGAACCTCACAGCGTGGTTCCTCCAATTCCAACTATAGCCAGGCTTCCTCGGATATCTCGCTCAGAGATATTTTGATAGCCTCTCATAAAGCTTCCACTCGGAAGATTTACCATAACAAGTGGAAACGGTTTTCCTATTGGGCGCAGTCAAAGAATATAGATTCTTTCACTGCTTCCGTTCATTCAGTTCTAGACTTTCTAGCCGAACTTTTCCACTCAGGTTCGTCTCCATCTACCATTAGAGTTCAATTGGCAGCAATATCGAACTTTTATGTTGGAGTCTCAGTCCTCCATTATGTCTCACAAACTCTGCAAAGCTTTTTTAAAGGGAGTTTTTCTCCTCAAACCACCAATCAGGGATTCTCCCCCTCAATGGGATCTCAACTTGGTTCGGACGTCCTTAATTCTTCCCCCCTTCGAACCTGCAGCTTCATGTTCAATAAAGTTACTATCTTGGAAAACTCTCTTTTTAGTAGCTGTCACTTCAGCTAGAAGAGTCTCTGAACTCCATGCTCTGTGTAGTCGACCCCCTTATCTTGTTTCATAAGGATAGGGTGTCCTTACGTACTAACCCATCCTTTTTGCCCAAGGTAGCTTCACTGGCAAATTTGAATCAAACCATTGAGCTTCCTGTCTTCTTCCCTAGTTATTCTAATAGGTCAGAACAAAAGTTACACTGTTTAGATGTTTATCGCCAACTTAGGTACTATTTAGACAGGACCAAACAATTCAGGAAGTCTGATCAACTGTTTGTTTCTTATGCAGAAGGTAGAATGGGCCTCCCAGTTTCTAAAGTATCTCTCTCTAGATGGCTTACTTCGTTGATTACCCTTGTGTATGAGATCAGACATAAACAGTTGCCATCCAAACCCAGGGCTCATTCAACTAGAGCTTTAGCCACTTCTATAGCTTTCCAAGATAGGCTGCCTATTGATTAGATTTGTTCTGCAGCTACTTGGGCTTCTCCCCATACCTTCATTTCTCATAAGTTGGACTTGGCCTCTAGAGACCGAGACAACTTTGGTTCCACTGTACTCAAGAGTCTGTTCCGATAGGCCACCCCCCGGGACAAGGTGCTAGGGACACGGTCCCATCCAGCAAGAATGAAGGCGAGATAGACAACTTAACATTTAGAAGTTATGTACCTACCATAACGTTCCATGTTGTCTTCTCGCCTTCTTTCTTGCGTCCCACCCTCCTTCCCCCTAGCCAGGACAGACCTAGAGGAGTTTTCTTTTGTTCCTTTTATGGAATTTACTTGCTGGGATTACCTTTCAAACGAGATCTGAGGAGTTACCGCCTAGCATTGTGGGATATAGGGGATCTTCGAGCCGTGGAACTAGCTCTCAAGCTTTTAGAGTGGCCGAGTCGGAGCCGAGGATCGGCTCCGAACCCATCCAGCAAGAAAGAAGGCGAGAAGAAGACAACTAACATGGAACGTTATGGTAGGTACATAACTTCTAATTATTCAATTCTTACATTCTCTTAAACTTTGCTGCTACTCTTGAATGTTATGTATTTAAATTTCATTCATTTGTATGCATTTTGCTCCTTCTGTTTTCTAAAGGTCCCACCTTTAGTTCTTTTACATTGTTCAGTACTTTAGTTTATTTAAATGTGGGTGTCCATTTTCTAGTAATTGGTTTTTTAGCAGGCAGTAGCGTAACTTAAGGTCTTACTTTGTATAGGCAATCCAGTTTGTGTCCCAGCTCAGAAAAATAATTTTCTTAGTTACAGCCATTTGCTTCCCCTATATTTATGGCAGAGTTAGATTAAAAATCTGCCAACTTATTACACTCCAAAAACATATGATCTGACTGAAATTGTTGCAGTATTGCTGACAAATGGGCTGTCACTGCTGATGTCTGGCCGGACTATCCAAGCTTTATCTTCTTCTAGGTTGTATGTCTGAAATATGACCTCAGCTCATGTGTTGGGGCATAGACAGACATCAGAATGTGAATTCCCAGACTCTCACCACCAGACTGAATGCAAGGCATCTGTCCATCGGATTGTTTGGTCATTGGTGGTGGTACTTGGTTCGTTTCAGCCATGTAGGTCAGTGTGTAACATGTGTGTGGTATGTCTTTAAGGAGCATGTGAGGCTGTGTGCGCACACATAAATTCCAGACACGTGCAATCCCTAGTACCATTTTGTAGAAGCAGCCAGAGAGTGAGCATGTATGATCGCAGTAGTTAGTTTGTATGCATGCTGCTTAAGTCATGGACAATAAGCAGTTATAATGTTTGTGTAGAATAAAGCTGCTTAAACAGAACCCACGAAGACTCATTTTTTCGTGTACCAACATGAACGCAACATGGTGTCAGCACCAGAATGGAAAATAAAAACATTTGGAGCCATGAGATGTAAAGACTCCAGCTAAGGTGTAACCAAGAGAAAACATTACAAACAACCAGAAAGAATCAGAGGTAATGAGAGAATACGAATTATTTACTATATGCAAAGAAAGGCAAGAAAAGACATTACAAGGGCACAAACCACATTTATCAGTCTAGTGTAAGTACAGAAGTGTAAAGAAAATGTTTAAAAGTATTTGACAAAACGATTGACTTTAAAGTACAAAAACTAGTGTGTTTGAGGCAAAATGTGTGAGGCAGAATTGGTTATTTTTAGAGTAAAACGAGACCAGTAAAAGTACTTTCGGCATAAAGGTTTAAATGAGCAAAAAATATATAAATAAGTAAGCAAAAAGTAAATCAAGGCGACTGCTTGTGTTGGGGCATAACTACGACTTCATATTGTATCAAGGGCGTAATTAAAGATGTGATGCTGTCCTATCTTGCCTTCATTCTTAGGTTGGGTTTGGAGCCGATCCTCTCTTCCGACTTGGCCTTGTGTAAAGCTCGAGGTCTTCCACTAAAGTGTGGCTGAAACCCTATCCCATGATGCACTACGAGAGCTCCCCAGATTTTGTTTGCCACTAAAGATCGGGTGCTTCCTGTTGGCTCTGTCCAAGTGGAATTTTTCTTTACATATTTTGAACAATTGTCAGTTTTTCTACTGTTATTTTCTAGTTAGTGTTAAGCAAATTGTATTCAGTTTCAGTTGTATTGCTGTTGGCAGTAGTTTTCTTCTCAAGGCCTTTTTCTTGCCCTATCCTGGCTTAAAATGTATTTCTAAAGTCTGTTTTAGTTAGAAGGCTTTTTTTTAACTATATAGGTTGGCTCATGTAAGTTAGAGAGCTGTTTTGACCTTGAGGTCCCCCCCCCTTGTTTTCCTCTTTAAATTACCAGGCTAGCTTGTTTAAATTAGTGGGCTACCCTTGCTGGTTTGAGGTTTTTTTTTCCCTTAGTATTTTTTGGCATGATTCTTGTTCCTATAATTATGAAAAAAAAAAAAGTTGTAGTACTTTATATATACATTTTTTCTGTAGTTTATTAGCTTTCCTATTGTTTACTACAGTTTTTAAAGTAGTCTAAGGATGTTAAACCTTCAGGATTTAAGAAATTAAGTGCAGCCAAAGCATGCCCATTACTGTGAATGACACAGTTTGCATGTTATGTTTCGGAGCAGTACACCTTTGAGTCTTGTGCCATATGCCACTCCTTTAGTTATAGGGTATTACTGGAGAGAAGGAATAAACTGATTCTGAGGGGTTTATTGAAGACCCCTTTTTCTGAAGCTATCAAAAAAGGTCGGGGTCATTCAAAGTTGGGCCATTCTCCCTCTTCAAAATCAGACAAATGGGGGAAAAGGTCCTCTTCCTCAGAGGCTCAGCCATCAATAGTTACAAAAAATTTCATGTTTGGACTCAGTCAGGCTCAAGAAGCCTTCTACATTGGCTCCTTCAGTTTCAGAGCTGTTGGAATTTCATTTAGAGCCGGTCCCTGGAATTGGAACTGGTATCTCCAACTTAAAGGTCTCTCTTATTGCAGTTTTCTAGATCTCCTGCTTCCTCCACTCAATCTTCCAGGAACCTGTCCAGTGATTGTGGATTGTGTGATGCAGTGGCTGTTGAGGACACCGCTCAACAAACTCTTGTCGGATCCAACCCAAAGGGCTTTGGAACTGACTAAACCTCCCCTTTCTCAGACTATTCCTCCTCAGAGATCTGATTACGGAACTGGGAGCCCAGAATGTCCAGAATTGATTGTAGTGGAACCGTCAGAACCGAGACTTGTTGCAGGAACTTTGGCTCTGACCATTGCTCCGATGTCATTTCCGTCTGAACTTGAATCTAGTAGCAGATGCTCTGCAGTCAGGTCCGGGGAGAGGAGTCTTATCTGAAGATGGATCTGAACTTCCCTCTCTGGGCATTGGCTCAGGTGAGATCGGCCCCTACCTCAGCCTTGGAGCCAACCCCCTTGGTTCCAGGGATTCCCCCTAGTTCTTCGGAGCTGGGAGTGTCCTCAGATCAGGGGCGGTGGGGCTTTCAAGGTGATGAGTGCCGTCTCCACAGACGGGTCTACTCTGGTTGGGACATTTTTTCTCCCAAAGGATGCCCCATCGGGTGACCCTCTCTTCTGAAACCTCTCCAGAATACCCTTTTGAGTCAATCACTTCGGATACAAACCCGGATGATTTGGAAAGGGTCCCCTTGGTCACCCTCTGATATTTCCTTCGCAGACTTCTTTCTGCTGCTCCCGTCAGGGGTCGCCACAGCAGATCAACGGTTTCTATTTCTTCCTGTCTTCTGCATCTTGCTCTCACATTAACCACCTGCATGTCCTCTCTCACCACATCCGTAAACCTTATCTTAGGCCTTCCTCTTTTCCTGTTACCTGACAGCTTCATCCTTAGCATCTTTTTCCCAATATACTCTGCATCCCTCCTCAGCATATGTCCAAACCAATGTAATCTTTCTTCTCTGGCTTTGCCTCCAAACCTTCCAACTTGGGCTGACCTTCTAATATACTTATTCCTTATCCTGTCCATCCTCGTCACACCCAGTGCAAATCTTAACATCTTTTACTCTGCCACTTCAAGCTCTGACTCTTGCCTTTTTGTCAATGCCACTGTCTCCAACTCCATAGCTGGTCTCACTACCCTCTTGTAGACCTTTTTTTCACTCTTACTGCTACTAGTCTGTCACAAATCACTTCTGACACTCCTCTCCACCCACTCCATCCTGCCTGTACTCTCTTCCACACCATTACTCTGAACTGTTGATCCCAAGTATTTAAACTCATCCACCTTCACCACCTCTACTCCCTGCATCCTCACCATTCCTCTATCCTCCCTCATTCACACATGCATTCTGTCTTAGTCCTGCTGACCTTCATTCCTCTTCTCTCTAGAGCATATCTCCACCTCTCGGGTCTCCTCCACCTGTTCCCTACTCTCACTACAGATCACAATGTCATCTGCAAACCTCATAGTCCACGGGGACTCCTGTCTAATCTCGTCTGTCAACCTGTCCATCACCATTACAAATAAAGGGCTCAGGAGCTGAACCTTCGCAGACATCTTGGAAATACTAAAGCAGAGAGGCGTCTGGAAGCCCATTAACCCTTCTTATAATGTCTGTATACCTAAAGGCTTTTGGGTCTCCAGACTCAGTGGAACCTGTTCCTCGGAGGCCAAACAAAATCACCTCGCCTTCAGACAAGGAATTTCTTACCAAGGGAGTCCCAGTAGGTGCTATGATGGTGGCAGCAGCCACCAAAAAGGAATTTTCAGCTATGTCCTCTTCTGCCATTCACCAGAATCTCTTATGTTGGACCGATATGGAAACTCCTTCATGAGGCTTTTCTTATGCAGTGGATGGAGTGAGGGCAGCGGGTTCAGGAATTTCCCTAAGGAGACTTTCTTGGATGCGCTTGTGTGACTTTGTGACACCCTTCAAATCTTTTGTGAACGCCCCTTTTGATGGCTCATCTTTTTTTGGGAAAAAAGTCAGACACACTGACCAGGTGTGAACAAGAAGGAAAGACACTCTGCCGTTGGAGTAGTTTTTCCCTTTCTAACCAGACTTTTAACCAAAGGGTCAGAACGGAGGAAAAATGTGATTTCGAAAATAAGAGAACTTTCCAGGACACACATGGTGATCCTTCTCTCAGGGGCAGGGGAGGTGCTAATGGTATATGCCGACAATGTGGCAGAGGGGGTTCGCAAAATCAGGGAGTCTTTCCTTGGTAAGCCCTTTCAGCGCTCCTGAAAGGAGGCCCGCCTGTCCATCTCTGGAGGCAGTCTGAGACCTCTTATCTTTGTACCCAGAAGCCTGGCTAGCAATAATAGACAAATTGGTACAAAGTATCTTATCCCATGGTTACGCCATACACTTTTCCTTCCCCATCCCAAATGCACAAAACATCCCAGATGTTCCACCTAGTCAAAGGGATCAGGCAACTCGAGAAATACAAAAGTTGCTAGACAGGAGTCATCCAAGCAATCTCCACATACCAAATAGGATCTGGAATTTACTCAAGGTTCTTTTTAGTTCCAAAGAAAATGGGGGACTGGAGACCCATCCTGTATCTCAGCAAATTAAACAAATTAGTAAAAGTCAAAGTTCCGGATGGTAACACTGCAGTCAGTATTCCCTTTTCTGGGACGAGATGATTGGATGTGCTCTGTAGACATCCAGGATGTGTACTGCCATTATAAAAATGAACAGGTGATCCAGTAGTCATTTGTGCTTTTGGCTGGGAGCCGGTCACTACCAGTTCTGAACTCTGCCCTTTGCCCTCACTACAGCCCACAGAATGTTCAAGTGTATGGCAGTAGAAGTGGCTCACTTGAGATGCCTAGGATAGAGTGTTTCCCTACCTAGATGACTGGTTCCTAACCACCACCACTGAGCATCTACTATCCAAAACGAGAGATCACTTTACATCTGTGCTGTCTTAGTAATCGCAAACTATGAAAAATCTGCCTTGTTGCCATCTCAGCATATCATTTTTATAGGAGCAGATCTAGATAAAACAAACATGATGGCAAAATTTCCCTCTGAAAGGGTTCAAGTCCTACGATGTCGGGTCCTAAACCTTCTTTCCAAGAAAAAAGTACAAGCAAGAACAGTCGAAGTATTGGGAACGATGCCAGCTGCAGTAACCCTGATTCCATTATCACGTCTGCACATGAGAATACTACAGTGGCTACTATTCACTCAATGGTCCATGCAGGAACTGCCTATGTCCCACCAAATTTTGAAAAATGGAATCCTGCAGGAAATGTCCTCATTGGTGGCTTTATTCCACTTGTGTGACATTAGGTCGTCCCTTTGTTCTCCCCCTGCCATTAGCCACAGTGACCATGGATGTTTCACAAGTAGGGTGGAGGGGGGCATTGTGGGAAGGACAGTTCAAGGCTCTTGACAGGACCACGGGGCCCATTTGCACATCAGTGTCCTAGAGATGAGAGCAGTGCTTTGTGTTGCAAGCAATTCCTGTACTCTCTTCTGCTTGGAACTATTGCAGTACAGACCGGCAACATGTCAGTTGTGTGGTACGTAAACAAGCAAGGAACAAGATCTTTACCCCCCTTTGCTGGGAAGCCCTGAGAGTATGGCACTGGGCAACCTCTTCCCAACACTTTCTGATAGCAACACACATACCAGGGAAATCCATCATGATTGCAGACAAGCTCAGCAAAGCGATTCTGATGCCTCACGAGTGGTACCTAAAACAGGAAGTGGCAGAGAAGATTTTCCGCAAATCGGGCTAGCCTTGCTGTGACCTTTTTGCCATATCCATAAATGCCAAATGCAGCAGCTACTTTGCCCTGGTCCTCCCTCCGGTGGAGTCGCCAAGGGATGCACTTGTTCATGATTTGCCCGTGGGTCTCCTCTATGCTTTTTCTCCTTTTCCCTTGATACCGGATGTCCTTCAGAAAGGCAGTCACTTGGGAAGGAACTTAATACTGGTCTCCCCATACTGGCCTTGCCAAATCTGGTTCTCCTTCCTGTGGCTTCATCTCCAGGCGGAGACGTGGATTCTGGACCCAGTTCCAGACCTCCTGAGTCATGCATCAGGGACGCTCCACCCCTCCCTTCAAACCCCTCAGATTGAGAGCTTGACTGCTCCCATTCCAACCATAGCCAGGCTCCCTATCCTTTTATGTCAGTAAAGCATATCTTGATCTCGTCCCTTAAGGCTTTGACAAGAAGGTTATATTGAAGCAAATGGAAAATCTTTTATTCATGGGCCTTGAATAATCACATTAATCCCTTCTCTGCCCAAATGGCTTCTATTCTTTAATTCCTAGCAAAGCTGTTTAATGAAGGGGCAGCTGCAGCTACTGTACAGGTCCATTTAGCTGCCACATCTAATTTCCATTTAGAAGAATTGGGCCCTAATGTGATGTCCCACAGACTTTGCAAAGCATTTTTTAAAGGTACTCTTTTATTAAGACCACGTATTAAGGTCTCTCAACCACCATGGGACTTGAATTTTGTCTTGTGTTTTAATTCTTCCCCCTTTCGAGCCTGCATCATCCTGTGATCGCAAGTGTTTGATTCGGAAAACAATTCTTTTGATAGCTATTACTTCTGCTAGAAGAGTCTCAGAGCTGCTGGAGTCTCGAAGCTGCAAGCATTATCCATAAAGGCCCCCCTACATGCTCTTCCACAAAGCTAGAGTATCCCTACAAACTAACCCATCTTTTTTACCCAAAATATGCTCAGAATTTAACCTGAATCAGTCCATAGAACTTCCAACTTTTTCCCTAATTATGGCATCAAGGCAGAATATATGCTGCACCAACTGGATGTACATAGACAATTACTTTTCTGCTTGCATAAGACAAAGGATTTCAGAAAATCCGACCAATTTGTATCCTTTTCAGACTCAGAGGTGTTCCTGTGTCCAAAGTTACACTTTTGAAATGGCTATCAGATTGCATTACCTTTGTTTTACCAATCAGAAAACCACTTTCCCGTAAAGTAAAGGGTCATTCTACAATAGCCATTGCAACCTCTTCTGCCTTTTGGGCAAGACTACCCATTAGAAAAAACTAAGCCAGCAACAAGTGAGCCATGAAACAATTAGTAGTTTATTAAAACTACTTAAGACTTCATAAAAAGCTTAACAAACCGGTTTCGGCCTGGATTTAGCCTGGCCTTCAGTGTATAACAAAAAAAGCTTACCAAAAATAAGTCATATATAGTAAATCAAAACATTTGATTGGCTGACTAGGCACATCCAGTTCCTTAAACTCATGAATATTCATGTTATGTTAAACAATATTTATACACCACAAAAAATTTTATTCTCATAAATATTCATTAAGCCCTGGGTTGAATAGGGCACCAAGTTTGGTAATCCATTTCTTTTCTTTTGCATCAAGTTTCTGATGCCAACCAGATTTATGAGTTCGATCACCGATGAGTTTATCAATAATAATAAAATGAAACTGAGCTGTTTGATGTATAAGTGTGTGTTTGTATAACGCATTTGAAGTTCTTCTGCATTTAATGTCACTCAAGTGTTCTGACATATGTAACCTGAAAGGTCGAGAGGTCTGACCTATATAGAAAGAATGGCAACTGCAGCAAGCCATATAAATAGCCCAGTCAGTGTTACAGTTGGCAAAAAATCGGATGTCAAATACTGTGCTACTATTTCTGCTACTGAATTCTTTGGACTTCAAAATGTGTTTACAGTTAATGCAATGACCACAAGGGAAACAGCCAATAAGTTTGTCACCCAAAATAGTGGTCTGATATAACTGAGGTAGTATAGAATCAGAATGATGTTTGTAGTGATTAAAATGTGCTGCTAAATTTTTTCCTTTACAAAAAGCAAAAGAACATGCATTGGGAATTATTGCATTAATGTTACCATCCGCCTTCAATATGTTCCAATTGTCATTGACAATATCCATAAATCTGTTTGTGTTTCTACCAAATGTAGTGGTAAAACGTAGTATGTTCTTTGACAAAGGTTTTCTCTTGTACATCAATAAATTATGTCTGTGTAGACCCGAAGCATGGTTTTGGGCCATGGTGACATACCCTGAACTGTAACCCCTGTTCATGAATCTATGATATAAATCCTGAGAATGATGTTTAAAACTAACATCATCCGAGCAATTACGTCTGATTCTGATGAACTGTGATTTCGGAATGTTTTTGGCTATATGTTTTGGATGATAGCTCGAGGCATGGAGCAAGGTGTTATATTGGGGAAACTTCCTGTATACTTCTGTATTCAAGGTATTATCCTGATTTCTTGTTACCAAAACATCCAAGAACGTTATGGATTTCCGGTCATGAGTAATAGTAAATTGTATTCCCCATTTGTTATCATTTAAATACTCCATAAATTCACGAAGATACTCGATGTCTGATCTCCACACCATCCAGCAATCATCCAAATACCTCCGCCAGATGTCAATCTCAGGCAGAAACAAATTATGGGTATCATCATATATCAGAATCTCCTCAATATAAGCCATAAATAGATCAGCATAAATGGGGGCAAAGGATGCCCCCATCACTGTACCTCTGATCTGTAAATAACATTCCTTATCATAGAAAAATACATTTTTCGTAAGTACATGCTCGGTCAGATTGATCAAAAATGTGTTGAAACCAGGTTGATATATGTTTGACTTATAAAGCCAATATTCAATGGCATCAAGACCAGCCCAATGAGGGATGTTGGTATATAGTGAACTTGCATCTAATGTGCATAGCCACCAATCCTCCTCTAACTGCATGTCATTAACAATGCTTAAAAATTGGGTGGTGTCCTGTATCCTAGATCTAACCCATGGTAATAATGGTTTTAAATACCTGGTCAGAAATTCAGAAAGGGGCTCAGTAAGTGATCCTATACCCGATACAATGGGCCTACCTATTGACACCATTTGTGCTGCAGCAACATGGGCAAGGCCTCACATTTATCACTCATTACAAAGTTGATTTGGCCTCCAGGAACAGGGCCTCCTTTGGGTCCACTGTTCTGAAAAATATTCTCCCTTGAGCCACCCAAGAAAGATGATGCTAGGGACGCTGTCCTAACCTAAGAATGAAGGTGTGAAGGCGAGGTAGGACAACATCCCCTAAAGAAGTTATGTATTCACCATAACGTTCCATGTGTGTTGTTCATCTTGCCTTCTTTCTTACATCCCACTCTCCGTCCCCCAGCCTTTTGCTTCTGGAAGATAGAGCTGATGCAATTGGCTGCTAATGTACTCTGACCACCTTCATTGCTATAGAGTATTCAGTGACCTTTATTTAGCTATCTGCAAACAAGTTCTTGGGAGCTGTCGTGCATCATGGAATAGGATTTCAGCCATGAGGTAGTGGAAGACCTTGATTTCTTGAGCTTTGTATAAGGCCGAGTCGGAACCGAGGATCTATTCTAAACCTGTTAAGAATGAAGGCGAGATGGAGGCGAGATGGACAACACACATGGAATGCTATGGCAAATACAAAACTTCTTATTCAAAGTATGTGTGTAAAAAAGCTTAGTGTGTGCTTATTGCTGTGCATGTATTTCAGAGTTCACTGTGCAAAGTTCAACTGTTTGTGTTATCCAGTCAAAGCATAGTTTGAAGAAAAGTTCTTGTGCTGGGTGTGTCTATTAGCAAAGTGCTGCCATTACAGAGTAGTACTTGTACTGTAAAGAGTTGCCTAGCAAAGTACCACCATTTTGGGGACATTTCAATGTATTGCATGTAGTCATTTGCAAGTTGAAGATATTGAATTTGGTCAACAAGTTCGATTTATTCACTTTGTACAGTTGCTTGATATGTTTCTTAAAAAAAGATTACAAGAGTATTAGTGTTCATGAATTGCTCAGTTGCATCGTCAAGTTCTCGAATGTTTCTTAAAAGGATGACTTTAACAAGTGATGTCATATGCCTGCAGCATTTCTGCCTTCATCGGTAAGTTCTAAGGAATTTCACATTTCTGCCGTGACCAATTTTGAAAGTGCTTCAGCATTTCTGCCTTTACCAGTTCCGCAAGTATGGCGAGTGATAAATGACTTCAGCATTTATGCCTTTACCGATCAAAGATTTTATAAAGCGTCAAAAAATCCAAGAAATTCTGCAAAGCTCCGTAAAGCATTGAAAAGTTTGAAAAGCGATTCCACAAAGTTTCATAAAGCATGGATAGCCCGAAAAAGCTGTTTTGCCAAGTACACTAAAGCATCGAGAAGTCTACAAAGCCATTTCGCAAAGTACAATAGAGCATAGAGAAATCTGAAAAGCTATTTTGCAAAGTGCAATAAAGCATTGAGAAGCCCCAGAAGTTTTTCGCTAAGTACAGTTATTTGAAAGTATTGCAAGGTTGTTCATTCTTCTCATTCCAGTAAGCAAGAGAAAGTGTAAGTTCACAGCACAAAAGCGTTGAAAAAATTGTTTATGCCAACTACTTGTGGACGTGTGTATTTGTGCTTATTTGCAAGACCCTTCGCTGATGTGTATTAATATGGCAGATTTTGAAAACCTCAACCACTTGTATTTGATCAGAATATTGCAGGGAACTGGCCAATATTTGAACGAGTATATTTTCATATAAGCACTTATGTAGATAGAAGCAAGTGTTAAGCGTTCATTTTGCTAAGTCTAGCAGGATCCGAGGCCATAGAAAGTGTTCATTTGTATATGCGCTAGCAGTACATGAAGGTGCAGACCACCATATTATGCAAGCTGAATCGAGGGAAGACCCCAAGTGTTTGAAGCGCAAGTTCAGAGAAATGTGCAACACCCAGATGAATATTACATTATAGAGGCATTTGTTTTACACAAGGGATCAGAAACCAGGGGAAATATTTGCAGTTTGGTGATTTGAAAGATGAGCTGATAAAGGACAGACGTGTGTGGTATGAATAGTGCTGCAGTGAGAGATTTTACTTCATGACAGTGATTTGGCATCAAGCAAAGCCGTAGAGATTTGTCATATCCATAAGGTGACAGACATAGAAATATGCTTGTACGTGACAAAAGCATGGTTTCAGTGAGCTTCAGAGCAAACCTAGACAGTATGCAGTACATGGCAAACAGAAGCAGGCATAAGGAAGGGACAGCCGCAAGGTTTCCAAAGAAGGTACAAAGCTTTCCAGAAAAAGTGCAAGCTCTACTGCCAGCTCAGTGCAGCACAAATGTGAGTCAGCAAAACACAAGTCTAGCTTTATTAACTGTTGCAATTGTGCTGCAAATCATGAGTCTAAAAGAGAAGTGTTAAGCATAGTCAGCAATGCCACAAGTGTGTTTTGCAAATCAAGTAAGGCTAATTTAGGTGTAAAGAAAAACCTCACAAAAAAAGCAAGTTGATAAAGTAGAGCCGAAGCAGTCAGTTTTATGTGGGTGGGTTATCAGTACTTGGCAGAAAAGTTGATGCAGTAAACTTCTTAACTAGGAGTGAAGTGTTTTGTATGGTTCGGATCAATGGAAGGTCCATAGAGCTCAAAGTAGACACTCTAAGTGGAATGTTATCAGCGGACACATTTGCAAAAGTGAGAACTTCCAAACGTCTCTGTGTAACCAGCAGTGAGAGACTTGTTGCGTATGGAGGTGAAGAAATTCAAGCAGAAGGTTGTGATACTTCCATGTTTGGCTGTGAACTGTTAAAACATATTGTTCTATGTAGTCTTACGTCCAGTGCAATATCTACTAGGTCTCAAAGATAGTGAGAATGAATCTGCCTTATTTTGCTAAAGAACATGAGTGCAGTTCCAAGTTAATTTTTCTGAATCCATTTTCTCACAGTATGCTGATGTTTTTGTTGACAGATTGGGCAAACTTTCAGTTGTGTTTTTTCTATGAAGTTGGATTCCCGAGACTACTCCAGTAGTCAGACCAGCAAGAAGAGTTCCAGTAGTAATGCAAAGTAGTCTAAGCCCAGCTGGATAAGATGGTGCAGCAAGGTGTGATTTGTCCAGTCACAGAATCAACTGAATGGGTGTTGTCCATGGTAGCCACTCATAAGAAAGGCTCAGACAAAATCAGAATATGCGTTGATCCTAGAGATATGAACAAAGAGTTAAAAAAAAAAAAAAAAAAAAAAAAAAAAAACATATCCAATGCATACAGTTAAAGTTGCAGCTTTCATACCGATTACTACTATATTTTCTGTTTTGGATGCATAGAGTTGCATTTTGGCAAGTAATGCTTGATCGCAAATCCTCCTAACTACTTTTGGTACTTTGGCAGATACAGAATTTATTCCAAATGGCATGCTTAGGTATCTGTAAGTGAAGTCTTTCAGCTTGCGATGGAAAAAAAATTTTCAGGTTATCCTTGTGCCATAATAGTAGACAATCCCGTAGTTGGAGGCAATGGCAAAGCAGAGCACGATAGAAACCTCTACAATGTTCATCGTGCATACAGCTGCAGTCATAACAGATGGGCTCTCCTGCCGTCAGGCGGGTCCTCAGTCGGCCGAATTCCAAAGTCTAGGTCCGGCGTCGGTTGTCGTCGCTTCTTCCCTGACGTCAGTGCGACAGGGGTATAAAGGAACCAGCCGACACAATTTTCTTCAGTCTTTCTTGTCGCGCGGTGCCCGAAGCAGAAGCAGTTCGCAAGTGCCGGTCGGCCAGCTCCTGAAATTACGAAAATTTTGAAACCAAAGTCTTCTTGAAAGCTAAGTACCCCATTGGGGAAACTTTTCTTGCCTCAGACCGATGTCAGACAAAGTTAATAATTGTATTTCATGTGGGAAGCAAATACCGCATAAGGATTTCCATTCCCTCTGTATTCCTTGTTTAGGCCCAGACCACAACATCTCGGTCTGTCACTTTTGTTCTACATTCAACAAACGCACCATTAAGCGTCGGGTTGAGTTCGCCCAGCATTATTTTGGCAAAACATTTAACTATTATGTCATTGGATACTCCGACTCCAGTTTTGTCTAAAAAGTGCAAAGATAAGGACTGACACGAGGTCCGCAGCCTCTACCGACACCACGCCAAAGCAGACTACACGTGGTCCGGTTCTGAAGCGCCTACGCAGCCCCTGACTACCGACAACACTTCATTGGCGGTGTCTCCTGTGCCCGAGGTCGCAGGCTCCTCGGCCCACACCCTGACTACAGATACCGAAGCCACTCTTGGCATTGAATCTCAAAATGTTGACAGGTCTACCTCCTCTCAAGGTGTCTTCAGACCTTCCTCTTCTTTTTCCATCAAGGCTTTCACTAAGTCTAAAGCAGCCATGCATTCTAAGAGACAAGCTACACAGGGCCCATCTCCTGGCCCCATGCCTAAAAAACAGATGCTTAAAATGGCTGAGGATTTAATTACTCTTATCAGGGATCTCAACCCCCTCCGGACAAAAGGCCCAGAGTGGAGGAAGAATCCCCCTCCTCTGATCAGGGCTCCATTATTTCAGAGCACTCTGATCAGGAACATTCTTACTCCCCTTTTGAAGACTCTGATGCAGAGGAGTCCATTCCTTCTGTATCCCCCCCAGAGGATTACTCATTTGGGGAAACTTTGCATACCTTAAGGGAAAACTTCCACTGGAAAGGCCAAGATTATTCAGATTCCAAGAAAAGACTTAGGGAATTTCTCTTGCTTCCTCAGCACAGGCCTCTGGCTATACCTCCTGTCTTGGACATCCTAGATGATGTTTACTCGGAGGCCTGCCTTAACCTGGATTCTCTACCTCCAGCCCCAGTCAAGCCTGACAGGTACTACAGGGTTCCTGACTCACATCAATTTCTATACAAAAGCCATGCTGCTGACCCAGAAACAATCTCACAGGGCCCCAAGGGAATTGAGGCCTCCACTGCTAAAAATCCATTACCTTCCGAGACAGATTCCAGATCCTTAGAAATGTGGGGAAAAAAGTATATACCTTGGCTACCTTAACCATGAGGGCATTAAACTGTCAGTTCCGTATGCTAAAATACCAACAGTTTTTATCACAATTGAAAAGTAAAATGTCTGAACAACCAGACTTGAAGGAGTTGCAGGATTTGATGCATAGTGCAGAACAAGTGGGTAAGCATACCTTACAATGTGGTTTTGATGCTCTAGAGGCCTCATGTAGAACTGCTGTTACAGGATCAGTCGTACGTAGACATGCCTGGCTCAAGGAACAAACCTTGCCAGATCATGTCAAAGCAAAATTACTGGATGCCTCTCTACAAAAGGATGTATTATTTGGTGCTAATGCTGAGGAGGTATTAAGGAAAATGGAGGAAAAAGCTAAATCAATGCAAACTGTGAGATTTTCTACGGGTATAACCCCCACGTTTCAGTAGAAATTGGCCTTCCAAAAATTGGTCCTTTCCAGCCACGGACAGACCCCAAAGAGGTAGATACAGGCGCCCAAGGGGCAGAGGACAATCCCAAGGATTGTTTAGAGGCAAACCATGGCAAGCTCCTACACAGAGGTGGTGAGGATAACTCGCAACCATTCAGAAAGCAAGCCCAATGACTTTCCCCTTTGCATGCCAAGCAAGATTCAAATGGCAGCACCCTTATGAGGAAAACTGGCATTATTTTCAAAAAATTGGCGTATTGTCAGACAAATGGATCCTAGACATTATTAACAGAGGCTACAGATTCCATTTTCACACCCTTCCAAAAATGAGGCATGCCAAACCTGCCACACAATCAAAGGGCAGAGGCACAAAGGCAAATTACAGATCTAATAGACATGAAAGCTATTCAAGAGGTACTTGTGCACGAACAAGGTCAAGGCTTTTATTCCAGCCTATTCCTGGTACCAAGGAAGGGAAAAGATTGGAGACCTATTTTGGACCTATCCATCCTAAACACATTTCTACTCGTACCAAAATTCAAGATGCTCACTCTACAGCAGCTTCTTCCCATGCTGGGCAAGGAGTCTTGGCTGGTAACATTGGACCTCAAGGAGGCTTACCTGCATGTTCCAATCAGACAAAATTGCAGAAGATACCTCCGATTTCTTGCAGGTTCAACCCATTATCAATTCTCTGCATTGCCCTTTGGCTTATCTACTGCGCCCAGAGTATTCACGAAATGCCTGGCATCAGTAATTGCCTACTGCAGACTTCAAGGGATACAAATATACCCCTGTTTGGACAACTGCCTGATCTAAGTGGACAGCAAGCACATTCTTCTGAAACATCTGGCTTATGTAATAATGTTGTTGAACTCTCTGGGATACACAGTCAACAAAAAGAAATGAAGACTAATACCCTCTCGGAAAATAATTTTCCTGGGTGCCAACTTGGACACAAACACCCAGATGGCCTACCTCATGCCAGAGAAGCAGGGGCAACTAACTCAATACTTCAGAGCACTAGCAAATTGCACCAGGCTGACTGCAAGGAAAATCCTGCAGGCTCTGGGATTCATGGCATCTTGCATCTTACTAATCCCATGTGCAAAGCTGCATATGAGGAAACATCAATGGTACCTGAAAAACCTATGGTCTCAACACAGCCACAGTTTGGAAACAATAATACCACTAATTCCATGTCTTCAAAAGGAATTTCTGTGGTGGGCTCAAGCATGCCAAACAAACACAGGTCTTCCATTCAGCAAGCCTCAAGCAAATAGAGTCATCATAACAGACGCCTCGGACTACGCCTGGGGGGCGCACATGACAGATCGGTGCATTCAGGGCAAATGGTCCCAAAAAGAAAAGCACCTTCACATCAAAAGGAAATGCTAGCAGTAATAAATGCTATTATAGCTTTCAAAGACCACCTGCAACCAGGTCAACTATTGATAAGAATGGACAACACCACAGTTATGTGGTACATAAACAGGGAGGAACACATTCATACCCCCTATGCAGACTGGCCATGTCACTTTGGAACATGGCCATGGACTTAAAATCGAACTACAAGCACAGTACTTGCCAGGCAAGGAAAACACTCTGGCAGAAATATGACAGATCCACACGAATGGAAGTTGCAGCCAAAAGTTTCTACAGAGATAATCCAAGCATGGGGAAGGCCAGACATAGATCTCTTTGCCTCCCACAAAAATCACCAATTGACAAAACTCTGCTCAATGATTTTCCATCCAAAGGCCTGGAGAGTGGACGCTCTTTCAGTTGGACATCAGTGACAGTTTATGCCTTCCCACCTCTTCCTCTGCTGCCCAAAGTTCTATTGAAAACCAGAGCAGACAGACCAAAGATGATTCTCATTGCTCCAGATTGGCCAAGACAACACTGGTACCCACTCCTGAGGAGCCTGACTCATTCCCCACCATGGACCCTGCCTCTGCCTCTTTTCCTGACTCAGTACAGCTTCAAAACTCTTCAGACAGCTAAAAACACTCAATCTAGCCGCATGGAAGATTCCTTAGCATCACAACAGGCCCTACTCTCCAAGGAGGTGCAGGATGTCATTTTGGAGGCCAGAAGGCCATCAACTAGAAAAGCTTACTCCGCAAAATGGAAACTGTTTTGTGCCTGGAATGAGAAAAAGGGCCAGGATCCTGGAAAACTGAATTTACCTCATACTACAGTGTCTAGCTGAGCTGCTAAGCAGTGGACTTTCATTCTCCTCCGTCAAAATCCATGCCTCAGCCATTTCTGCAGAATACAACACTGATCCACCCTTATTCTCTCACCCTCTCAAGACAGTTCCTCAGAGGGGCTAAGAATCTAAAACCCCCAAGGAAACAACCAATCCCTGCTTGGGATCTCAATTTCATTCTGGAAAAACTGACCTTGCCTCCCTTTGAGCCAGCTGCCTCATCAGATTTGCAATATTTGTCCTGGAAAACAGCTTTCCTTCTGGCTATTACCTCAGCTCGTAGAGTTTCAGAACTACAAGCTCTCATGGCTGTGCAGCCTTTTATCTTCCATCAGGACAGAGTTTCCTTACGAACCCATCCGTCCTTTATGCCAAAAGTGGTATCCAGGGTAGCTTTGAATCAGGCGTTACACTTACCTACCTTTTATCCTAATCCTCAAAACAAAGGGGAGAGACTACTACATTCCTTGGACATCCACAGACAGCTGCGTTATTATTTGGACAGAGCAAAGCCTTTCAGAAAATCAGAACAGCTCTTTGTGTCCTATGCTATAGGAGCTCAAGGAAAGCCAATTTCCAAACAGACAATCTCAAAATGGATAGCCCACTGCATACGCTTTTGGTATTCTTTTCATGGCAAAACTGTACCTACAGGCATCATATCTCACTCCACAAGGGCCACAGCTACCTCTGCAGCTTTCCTCAGAGGAGTTCCTACCAAAGATATTTTGGAAGCAGCCACTTGGAGTTCTGTGCATACCTTTTCCAAGCACTACCACCTACCATTATACTACAAAACTAGAGCAGGCTTTGCCACTGCAGTCTTGCAGGGCATCCTGGCTCCTAGTTCCACTTAGTGCCTACCACCCCTTCTTAGCTTTGGGATTCTACCCATCTGTTATGACTGCAGCTGTATGCACGATGAACATAGTACAGTTTTGTACCTACCATAAATGTAGATGTTAGAGTGCTAATACAGCTGCAGTCCAGGTTTCCCTCCCTCCTTCCCCTCTTGGGACAGGCCTATTGGCTAACACCTCCTCTTACAACCTGATTGGGGTATTCATTTATGGTGTATTTGCTTGCAACTACTGTATTTTGATTATATTGCATTGCTTTATTACACAAATTTATGTATTGGCTTCCTTCTGGGGGCACCTGACATCTGGGGCAAGAAAAAACGAAGAAAATGGCGTCGTCTGGTTCCTTTATACCCCTGTCGCACTGACGTCAGGGAAGAAGCGACGACAACCGACGCCGGACCTAGACTTTGGAGTTCGGCCGACCGAGGACCTGCCTGACAGCAGGAGAACCCATCTGTTATGACTGCAGCTGTATTAGCACTCTAACATCTACATTTATGGTAGGTACAAAATTGTACTTCCTACACAGTGCACATGAAGTAAACTTAAAGCTCAATCCTCTGAAGTGCAAATTCAGACTTCCAGTAGTTGCGTATGTAGGACATTTGTTTAAATGTTCAGGCTTAAGACCCAACCCAACTAAAACAGTTCTAGAGATGGCATCACCAGATAATGCACAAAGTTTACAGTGTTTTCTGGACATGGTCAACTGTTTAGGCAAACCTATACTAGACTTAAATGAGTTGGCAGTATCTTTGCGAGAGCTAACGTGCAAAAATGTATGGTCATGGTTAGAAAATCATCAGTAGGCGTTTGACCTTAAGCAGAAAGTTGCCCCCCCCCCCGACACACACATGTACATTAAGATACTATGTGAATAAATAAGTTCTTTCCTGTGATGCTTCAAATTCCGGTCTTGTTGCAGTTATTCTTCGAGGGCATACCAGTAGCCTATGCATCTAGGGCATTAATTCAAACTGAGATGCATTATGCTCATATTGAAAGAGCTTTTGGCAAATAGTTTTCGTATGTTCCAAGTTTCGCTATTTATGGTCAATATATCCAGATTGAAACTTATCAACCTGTAGCTGTCATTTTAAAGAAGCCAATACATTCCGCTTCAGTGAGATTTCAAATACTCAAATTGCAAAATACAATTTCAAAATTGTCTTAAATTAAAGGTAAATTTCTGTCTGGCTGATACTTTATCCACATCGCCTAGAAGTACAACAGAACAGCTTGATGCTAAAACGTTTGACTTTGATGTAATGTCAGTGCGTAATTTTTCCACCATTAGACTTGAGTTAAGGGATCACGCTGTGATCTAGTTTCATAAAAGGTTAATCATTACATCAATCTAGTGCATCACCTGAGGTGCAAGCGTATTTTCCTTAAAGATGAATTGTTGATCGAAGATGGTGTTATTTTCAAGGTCTTAAAATTGTTCCTGCTTCCTTACAGGAAGAATATATTCGGAGTTTGTCACCTAGGGTTCATTATCCAGCAAGAGAATTACAATTTTGGCCTTCATTATCGAAAGACATTGATGTTGGAGTTCATTCTTATTCATTCTTGTTCAGTGTGTAATAGTACCAGGGCACATTTGCAAAGAGAACCGCTTCAGCTAAATCCAATACCTCAACTACCTTGGTCTACTGTAGCAACTGATATCTATGACTGGAATAATCAACACTACTTGGATTTGGTAGACTCTTACTCAGATTGGTTTGAGATTGATCTGCTAGCAAATTTTAACCTCAGCAGCTGTTATTAGCAAGTTAAAATGAAATTTCTCAGTTCATGGTAGTCCACGCACTTTATTCTGTCAGTGGTACTCGCTTTACTAGCCAACTGTTTCAGAAATTTGTAAGAGAATGAGACTTTGTGCTTGTCACTAGTACGCTTGAATATCCTCAAGCTAATGGTCTAGCTGAGTGAGCAGTACAGAGTGCAAAGCAATTACTTGAAAAGTCAAAGCGTGGTAGTACTGATTTATTCTTGAATTTGCTTAATCTCAGAAATGTACCTCATGATATTCTTGGATCGCCTGCTCAGACTACTTTCCAGACAAACTAGAATTACACTACCTATTTCATTCAGTTTGTTGCAGCCTAAAGTTAAGTACAGTAAAACCATCAAGGCTCAATTTTTTAAGAAGCGTAATATCCAGAAATCTGGTTACGACAGATCGAACAGATTACTTTCATTGAGGGGAAAGAGAGATGGTATGAATTCATACAACAAAAGGTTTTGATCGTATAGGACAGATTACAGACATCTGTGCTGAGCCGAGATCCTACTTAGTAATCTGAGGGTGTGGAGTATAGGAGGAACCGCAAACATATTCCTGTAGCAGAATCATCATTGCATCTGATGCAAACTCCAAATCAAAGAATGAGTCAGACGTTTCCAGATTGGGAGGTGTTCAAAAGTCTGATTCTGTTCCAGAAAGTAATTAGAACATTCCACAGGTCAGCCATTTTGCAGACCAAATTCCAATTTTGTCACATAGTATGGATGAGTTTCTAAGCCTAGTGTGAAGTAAGCATCAACTTGGACTTGACTGTGTGTAGAAGCAGCCAGAGTGAGAGCATGTATGATTGCAGTAGTTTGTATACAAGTTACGTAAGTAATTGTCAGTAAGCATTTATAGTGGTTTGTATAGAATAAAACTACTTAAGCAGAGCCCACTAAAACTTGTTTGTTCGTATATCAACATGGAAGCTACAGTTCAGATAAGTGCCCCACTGGGGAACTTTTTTAGCCTTCATTTTATTACATGAAAGTTGCAGATCTCTGATAAGAGGCAAGTGCACCTGCAGTAGGCAGATTCCATACAAGGACTTGAATGCCATGTATCTTTTGCCTAGGCTCAGAACACAATCGCAAATCCTGCTCTCTCAGTTCATTCTAAAACCTTTAGGCCTAGGCTACCTACTCTTAGCACCTTCCTAAAGACCAAGCATCTTAAATGCCTGGCTCAATCCAAGATAGCTAACTCCGCACCCTTGGATGTCCTGTTGAAGAAAAAGCACAAGAGGGCCTCAAAGGCATCAGCAATTTTATGTTTGATTGACATACCTGCTGAGTTTACAGAACATGCGGTGTCAAACATCTGATTAGTTGCTTACTACAGAGATCCCATTGGAGGCTGGTATGCCTTCTGATGCTTTGCAGATGGCAGATATATCTGAGGAACCGTGCCTGATTTCTGAAGGACCCCATGATGTCCCGCAAATGTTAGAGCATACAGATCCAAGGGTCTCTAATAGAGGTCGGACAGGATTCTGAATCTCCGCGTCTTATCCAGGTGGACTTCACACCTAGGGGGGACAAGAAAAAATAAACTGAAGAGTAAGCATGTAGTTCCTCTCGCAACAGCTTTGGTGAAAAATCCATTTACTCTTT
This sequence comes from Protopterus annectens, assembly GCF_019279795.1. Lineage (NCBI taxonomy): Eukaryota > Metazoa > Chordata > Ceratodontiformes > Protopteridae > Protopterus > Protopterus annectens. The sequence goes on from NC_056735.1 coordinate 360,000,038, forward strand.
TTCACAAGGGTTAAAGCGATTGTCTTTAAAACTTTTTGCTTTAGGGTCTCCCCTTCCATAGGTTACCTCTGTAAAACCTACTCTGGTTTCCTCTTCTGATGAGTAGCAGGATGATTACTCTGACCATTCTCTGGACTAATTTTCTTAGATGCATTCAACAGGACAATTTTCCAGTGAGGAGGATTCCCTGTCACCTGATTCACTTGGTGAGTAAGCTTTCTTTTGGAACTATACAGAACATCATGAAACACTTTGATTTGGCAATCTACTCCAGTTTCTGTTATCTAGAAGAGGTGTTGCTCTTTCAGAGATGAGCACTCCTTCCCCAGTCCCTCCTGTCCTTTTCGAACTCTCTTCAGTCCGCTTCTTTGCCAGAATCCTCAACCTCAGTCTTTCAAAAAATCAGATGGGCTTTACAAGGTCTAAGATAACCTAAAATATCTGTAGGACCCAAGTGACAGACCCTTTGGAAGTCTCTCTCTTCAGATGAGCCTTCTAGGTTGCTGCTCATTGTCAATACTCTACTCTACCTACAGGTAAAAATAGGGCTTTGGATAGATGAGGAAAAGGTAGACACCTGCTTTTGCAGTCAACCTGTGTCTAGGGATTTTGCACCCAAAATTCTAGATTCCCTTTTGGACAGATGTTTAATATGTCTCCATCTGCAATTCTGATAAAAACTCTTAAGGTAAAACCACCAAGGATTGCAATCTGCTCCTACTCACTTCAGTTCCCAGATACTCTAGGAGCTACCCAGCCAAATTTACTTCCTTCACCAGAAGTGAACCTAGGACAGTTCAGAAACAAAGGAAACCCCCCTAGGAAAAGATACTCTGAAAAACAACAAAGGGAGACTCCAGCTGGGATGCTACCCTTTGGTGGCAAAAGTCTGTGCCTTACTCTGCAGCACAGTCCATCCTATCCCCAGACCCACTTTCCCTTGTTCCCTGCAGAGATTGTTAATCTCCCTGGCCAGGTGGGAAAATATTAATACAAACAAATGGGCCCTCTCTATCAGAGACTACTAATGCCATGTCTTTGGGAAAGCATTCCCCTCTGAGAAGCATGCGTCCACCTCCACAAAACCAAATTTTCCATTCTGACCTACCCATTATTCAAGACCTCTTGAAGCAGGGGACCATTGAACAAATCCCAAAAGAATTGGTAGGAAAATGGTTTTATTCCTGGGTTTTTCTAGTACCAAGAAGACAGGCAGTAGACTCATTCTGGACCTTTCTAACCTAAATACATCTGAAGGTTCCCTCTTTTAAAATGCTATACCTTCAGGCACATGTTCGTGTTTCACTGTTGCAGTCATTACTCTTGGGGTTATCCTGCTGGCAGGCAACCCTCAGTCGGCCAGAATTCCGAAGTCTAGGTCCGGCGTTGGTTGCAGTCACCTCTTTCCTGACGTTAGTGCACCGGGGGTATAAAAGATGCAGCCGATGCCATTTTCTTATGTCTTTCTTGCTGCGTGGTGCCCGAAGCAAAAGCAGTTCGCAAGTGCCGGTCGGCCGACTCCTGAGATTTTCAAATCCGAATTTCAGAACTGAACATTGCCTAACATACAAGGCCATGTCAAACCCAGATTTGATGAATATGCTTCACCTCAAAAAATCTAGATCCATCAGAGCCACAAGGGCGGGAGACTTAAACCTCGACACGGCTATTAATAGGACGTGCTGGAGGGATAGATTCATCACCCAAAGACTCCCTATGCTGTGGAACAAAATCCCGGTACATGAGGCAGAGCACCTCGCTGGCCTTGTTCAAGAGAAATCTTGACCAATGGATGGCAGATCGCAGATATACCCCAGGGATTACCTCAGTGTCACTGCTCGACAGAGGCACAGCATAATAATGGGTATAGTTCCCCATACTAAAGGGGTGGCGTAAGCCACAAAACGATGGGCTAGGCTTGTAAATGCCCTCGGGCAGATAGCCTAGTATGAACCTATGAACCTATGAAGTTTTCATTAAAGCCAAGTACCCCATTGAGGAAACTTTTTTCTTGCTCCAGACCGATGTCAGAAAAATTTAACAATTGTATTTCTTGTGGGAAGCAAAGACCTCATAAGGATTTTCACTCTTACTGTATTCCTTGCCTAGGCCCTGATCACAATGTTGCTAGCTGTCTGTTTTGTGCTAGATTTAACCAACACACTATTAAGCATCAGTTCAGTTTTGCATTTCATTACTTTGGCCGAAGATTTAATTATATAATGCCGTCGGAACAGCCAACAGCCGGAGTTTACAAAAAAACACAAGGAAAAGGATAGGCATCAGAGGTCCAAACCGATAACGAGGCCTCTGCTAGGCCAAGTCGCCAGTTCGCCGGTTCTCAGTGAGGTGTATTTATAAATAAGCATACATTAGTCTTCATATATAACCAAAAATGTAAATTTGACTGCACCTTGTATATATTGTATATAATAACAATGTCAATTCCTATATAAATTAAAATGAATTTTACTGATCATATATCATATTAATGAATAAAGTTTCAAAAATAAGCCATTACCGGCTATAAATTATGGTTATGATTTCCAATAGTTTACCTGTGAATGATGCCTATATTATAATTATTATAATACCTTGCCATATATTTCAAAACATGACCGATATAAAACTGCAAAACTATGTATGTATATACATCCTACATATATAGATATGTAAAGAATTCGTAACATACCTTTAGTCAAATGCTAATACACAAGTGTAGTTAACCTGACCACCATTATAATATTCTCACTGGTTTTTGATCTATATGTATCTATGATCTCGTCATGATCATGGAACCCCCGGACACTATATAAAACTCACAGATGGTCATTCAGACCTGGTGGAAATAAACATCCAAGGATGGTAATCAAATATTGTTCCTTGTGGTTTAGAATGGTGTGCCAACCTTGTTGGTTGTTCCTCTCCCCCTGAATTTTGTCAATGATCATGAACATGAAATGAGCATTGGAATGTTGTATCGTATGTCTGTATAAAGCTTTTGTTTCTTTTTTGTTAATGTCACTTCTGTGTTCTGTCATCCTTATTCTAAGTGATCTTGATGTTTGACCAACGTAGAAGGCTTTACATTGGCAGGTGGCTAAGTAGATGATCCACGTGCTACTGCAATTTCCAAACACCCTCATTTGAAATACACGATTAGTGTTGGCACTGGTAAATTCTTTGAGTGTACTAACTTGTAGGCAGGAGCAACAATGACCACATGGAAACGTACCAATTAGTTTCTCTCCAATAATGGTGGTCTGGTGATATACCGCTCCTCCCCCTTCTCTGTTTGTAATGTGAAAAAAGACCTCCCAGGTTCTTTCCTCGTTTGAATGACATCTGACACTGAGGGCCTAATGGTGTTCTTAAACTATCATTAGCCTTAAGAATGTTCCAGTTTGAGTTCAATATATCCCTGACTATTTGTTGATTCCTGCCATATGTAGTCAAATCTCAAAATAGAATCTTGATTGGCATGCCCTGATTTTTTGTATTGTAACAAAGTCCTTCTGTCTATGGTATTGCTCCATGAACTAGCTTGGTGTATATCCATGTCTCTATATCCCCTATCTTGAAATCTATGGTATAAATCTTGTCTGGCATGTTCAAATTCCTCCTGAGATGAACAAATGCGTCTGATACGCATAAACTGAGATTTAGGGATGTTGCGGATGGTGTGGTTCGGATGCACACTAGATGCATGTAACATTGTGTTGTATTGTGGGTATTTTCTAAATGTTTTAGTGCTTAAGGTGTCATCTTTGTTACAGTAAACAGTAACATCCAAAAAATCAATAGTACTAATGTTACATGTAACGGTAAACTGAATACCCTAAATATTACCATTCAGGTAATCAATAAATTCCTTTAAGTATGTTTCATCCGCCTTCCACACCATCCAGCAATCATCCAAGTACCGTCGCCAGATATCGATTTCAACCATGTATATGTTGTGATGTATCATATATACATTCTTCAAAATAGGCCATGAACAAATCCGCATAAATGGGTGCAAAGGAAGCTCCCATTCCTATTCCTTGTAACTGCCAAAAGCATTCTCCATGAAAATAAAAAAAACATTTTTATTTAATACATGTTCTGCCATACAGACAAGTAAGGTATCGAAACCCGGAGGATACAGGTTTGTTCTGTCAAGCCAATATTGTAGGGATTGTAATCCAGCCCAGTGTGGGATGCTCGTGTATAAGGATTTAACATCCAACGTACACAATAGCCAGCCTGGTTCTAGCTGTGTGTCCTCTATAATTTGTAAGAAGTGCGTCGTGTCCTGTAATTGGGCCCTAAATGATGTCGGTAGGGATTTGAGATGCTGTGTTAAAATTGCTGATAATGGTTCAGTCAAGGACCCAATCCCTGACAATGGGTCTACCTGGAGGTTTTGAAATAGACTTATGAATTTTTGGAAGAAGATACAGGATTTGTTTCTGTGGGTCCTTTACAGTAAGATGTTTAACTGTATTTTTTGTTATAATACCCTCATCCTCTGCTAGTTTTAGAAAAGAGCATTTCTTTTTTGAAGACCCCGGTCGGGTCAGTGTACATTTGCATATAACACCTAGTATCTGCTAACTGTCTTCCCCTCATTGAGATATTCCCCAATGTTCATTACCACCACAGCACCCCCCTTGTCTGCAGGCAGAATGGCAATATTGCGGTTATGCCTTAGTTCCTCCAAGGCCACCTTTTCCATGGGTGACATGTTCTGGCCCAGAATGTATGATTCTTTATGATGAAAATGTAAATCCCTGAGTACAGATTGTTGGAAAAGAGAGACATGTTTGTTCATGGGCGGTTGAAAGTCTGATTTCAAGAACTTGAAATCTTGTGATCTTTGAGAGGTATTGTCTGAAAAAAATTATTTCAAGTTCAGGTTACGACAAAAAGACAAAACATCCTTCACAATGCTATGTTCATCAATGAAAAAACTGGAAATAAAACCAAGTCCTTTAATGTAGTTTGTGCATCTGTCAGTTGTACATTAGAAAGGTTCAAGACATTATGAAACCCAAATTCTGTCAATTCAACATAGTTTCAGTCCTTCCATGGAATTGGATCTTATTCCTATATTTGTGCTTGTGACCCCCCCCCCCCCTGTCGCTTGTTTTTATGTCTAAAGGGTACTGGGCATTAGATTTTTTACTTCTAGGTGATTCTCTATAGTTATTACAGTCATTGTCTGTGCATGATGAATCCTCCCCTGAAGTACTAACTAGAGTTTATCAGAGGATTTCAGGATAGACCTTGGCCTTTTCTTAGGTTTAGTTCCTGGTGTCCTCTGACCAAAATCATTAAATCTCACTGTTCTGGATGTATCAAAAGGAAGACCCTTTTGGTAGTCAGTGCAGTCCCTGTTGAACTTGCGTTTTTTCCTATCTTCGGTTAGTTGGTAAAATTTAGCCAAATCTTTAGATAATTTGCTGGCAAAAGTGGCATATGTTGGTTGTGATTCATATTTCTTACACACTTCACATGAAGCTTTTACTTCCATTAAACAAATATCCACCATTCTCTCATAAGCAGCAAGGATCTTAAACATCATTGATTGTTGGAGCTTGGTTCCATTCCTTGGTCAGCCTGTCCTCTGACCTACTGACCAAAGGCTGTAACTTGACTCTTCATCCTCTTGGTGTAATATCCTTGTTAATATATGCCTTAGAGTCTGAGGTGCCATTTATTGGCTCTTAAGTTTTTAAGATCCTTGTTAAATTTGTTGAAGGCAATTTCACAGCCATTACTAACATTCATGTTTGAGCCACTCTGATTATTGCTTGACATGTTCATACCAAACACTCCAATATCATGCATATCAGCACATAATCCTGTTAATAATTGCTCCAAATCCATTTTGAAAAAAGTATATATATTTTGACCAACTAAGAACAATTCTATTTCGAACAATGTATCCAAATTGGTAAAAGTTCAACCGGAACTGCACTGAGAACCTGTGTGTAAATAATATATATAAATGTTGTCCAAAGTTAACACTGTGGTATATTTGGTCAAAGAACACAACCTTTAGAATAAACCGTACATGTGTATAATAAACAAACACTTTTCTATATATTTCTCCATCAGTATGTCTCCATTGTTCATGGCACATGTATGTTTTAAAAAGTTATGTTCATAATACAATGCTGAGTAAGCTTAGTATTCCTGCTCAATAGTATACTCAAATATACAATTATTCAAAGAACGTGACAACCTTTCCCTTGAAACACCTCGGCGCATATGATCCCATCCATAAGGCTCAACACACAGCTAATCCAGGTACATGTGACAAACTGATCCAATTCAATGTTGAAAAGTAGTGCAATCTCAAAATGATGGCTTAGCACACATTTAAATAGCTGTAATATACAAACATAGTTGTTCTTGCTCAAAAATAATGTGAATATATGTAGTATGCCTAGTTAGGATTTCAGCTATATGTTATTATTGGATAGGATTAAAATTTCAAAAACACAATGTACTGTACTCCTATAAATCTATTCCTGTTACATAATCCACACCAGCAATGGGGTCAACAGTTTGAAAATGTATACATACACTAGTACGTGTTGTAGTTAGAACTCTCTAGTTTGTTTGAAAATATTACACTGTATAGATATGTAACATCTCACCATGTTAAGCAAACATGTCACAACATATAGCTATTATAATTGTGATATTTAAATTACATATGTAATGGGTCTATAAAAAATACAGCATGTAGAATCACCCGTTTGCTAGTACATTCAAAGATCCAGTAAATACCAAATGTTGAAGTCAATATATATGGTAATGTTTTCACAAAACTATAGTCCAACGATAATCCAAATGCCTTTCACTATTCTCGGATTCACATGCCTGTAGTCCTCCATATATGATAGCAATACTGCCAACGTCTAGCAAAGTATACATGAAAAAATCCCGAAATATTACTGAATGATTTATATAAAATAAAGCTGAAAAAATAGGTTCATATTTTGCCAATAAACACAGTACCTTTGGTTGTTCCTAAATTTGCAGGCCTGTAGTCCACCATATATTGAGTCCAGTGAATGGGACGTGGAACTAGAATATACACTTAAAAGTTCCAAAAGGACTGCCACTAAGTGATGAAATGAACTTCCGTAATTCGCTTTAGGCCGTGGAAGGATTACTTCGTGTGTGTTTTGGCAGACATGGGGATTGGTCTAGGGGCCTAAAGCAAATTACGGAAGTTCATTTCATCACAGTGGCAGTCCTTTTGGAACTTTTCCGTGTATATTCTGGTCCCACGTCCCATTCACTGGACTCAATATATGGTGGACTACAGGCCTGCAAATTTAGGAACAACCAAAGGTACTGTGTTTATTGGCAAGATATGAACCTATTTTTTCAGCTTTATTTTATATAAATCATTCAGTAATATTTCGGGATTTTTTCATGTATACTTTGCTAGACGTTGGCAGTATTGCTATCATATATGGTGGACTACAGGCTTGTGAATCCGAGAATTGTGAAAGGCATTTGGATTATAGTTGGACTATAGTTTTGTGAAAACATTACCATATATATTGACTTCAACATTTGGGATTTACTGGATCTTTGAATGTACTAGCAAACGGGTGATTCTACATGCTGTATTTTTTATAGACCCATTACATATGTAATTTAAATATCACAATTATAATAGCTATATGTTGTGACATGTTTGCTTAACATGGTGAGATGTTACATATCTATACAGTGTAATATTTTCAAACAAACTAGAGAGTTCTAACTACAACACGTACTAGTGTATGTATACATTTTCAAACTGTTGACCCCATTGCTGGTTTGGATTATGTAACGGGAACAGATTTATAGGAGTACAGTATATTGTGTTTATTGAAATTTTAATCCTATCCAATAATAGATAGTTGAAATCCTAACTAGGCATACTACATATATTCACATTATTTTTGAGCGAGAACTATGTTTGTATATTACAGCTATTTAAATGTGTGCTAAGCCATCGTTTTGAGATTGCACTACTTTTCAACAATGAATTGGATCAGTTTGTCACACGTACTACCTGGATTAGCTCTGTGTTGAGCCTTATGGATGGGATCATATGCGCTGAGGTGTTTCAAGGTAAAGGTTGTCACGTTCTTTGAATAATTGTATATTTGAGTATATTATTGAGCAGGAATACTAAGCTTGCTCAGCATTGTATTATGAACATAACGTTTTAAAACATACATGTGCCATGAACAATGGAGACATACTGATGGAGAAATATATAGAAAAGTGTTGATTATTATACACATGTACGGTTTATTCTAAAGGTTGTGTTCTTTGACCAAATATACCACAGTGTTAACTTAGGACAACATTTATATATATTATTTACACCCAGGTTCTCAGTGCAGTTCCGGGTGAACTTTTACCAATTTGGATACATTGTTTGAAATAGAGTTGTTCTTAGTTGGTCAAAATATATAAATACTTTTTTCAAAATGGATTTGGAGCAATTAACAGGATTATGTGCTGATCGGCATGGTATTGGAGTGTTTGGTATGAATAACATGTCAAGCAATAATCCGAGTGGCTCAAACATGAATGTTAGTAATGGCTGTGAAATTGCCTTCAACAAATTTAACAAGGATCTTAAAAACTTAAGAGCCAATATATGGCACCTCAGACTCTAAGGCATATATTAACAAGGTTATTACACCAAGAGGATTAAGAGTAAAGTTACAGCCTTTGGTCAGTAGGTCAGAGGACAGACTGACCAAGGAATGGAACCAAGCTCTTCAACAATCAATGATGTTTAAGATCCTTGCTGCTTATGAGAGAATGGTGGATATGTGTTTAATGGAAGTAAAAGCTTCATGTGAAGAGTTTAAGAAATATGAATCACAACCAACATATGCCACTTTTGTCAGCAAATTATCTAAAGATTTGGCTAATTTTGACCAACTAACCAAAGATAGGAAAATACGCAAGTTCAGCAGGGACTGCATTGACTACCAAAAGGGTCATCCTTTTGATACATCCAGAACTGTGAGATTTAATGTTTTTGGTCAGAGGACACCAGGAACTAAACCTAAGAAAAGGCCAAGGTCTATCCTGAAATCCTCTGATAAAACTCTAGTTAGTACTTCAGGGGAGGATTCATCATGCACAGACAATGACTGTAATAACTATAGAGAATCACCTAGAAGTAAAAATCTAATGCCCAGTACCCTTTAGACATACAAACAAGCGACGAGGGGGTCGCAAGCACAAATATAGGAATAAGATCCAATTCCATGGAAGGACTGATACAAACGATGTTGAATTGACAGAATTTGGGTTTCATAATGTCTTGAACCTTTCTAATGTACAACTGACAGATGCACAAACTACATTATTTAATAAAGGACTTGGTTTTATTCCCAGTTTTTTCATTGATGAACATAGCATTGTTAAGGATGTTTTGTCTTTTTGTCGTAACCTGAACTTGAAATTATTTTTTTTCAGACAATACCTCTCAAAGATCACAAGATTTCAAGTTCTTGAAATCAGACTTTCAACCGCCCATGAACAAACGTGTCTCTCTCTCCCAACAATCTGTACTCAGGGATTTACATTTTCATCATAAAGAATCATACATTCTGGGCCAGAACATGTCACCCATGGAAAAGGTGGCCTTGTAGGAACTAGGGCATAACCACAATATTGCCATTCTGCCTGCAGACAAGGGAGGTGCTGTGGTGGTAATGAACATTGGGGAATATCTCAATGAGGGGAAGACCGTTATCAGATACTAGGTGTTGCATGCAAATGTACATTGACCTGACCGGGGTCTTCAAAACAGAAATACTCTTTTCTAAAACTAGCAGAGGATGAGGGTATTATAACAAAAAATACAGTTAAACATCTTACTGTAAAGGACCCACAGAAACAAATCCTGTATCTTTCAAAAATTCATAAGTCTATTTCAAAACCTCCAGGTAGACCCATTGTGTCAGTGATTGGGTCCTTGACTGAACCATTATCAGCATTTTTAACAGTATCTCAAATCCCTACTGACATCGGTTAGGACCCGATTACAGGACATGACGCACTTCTTACAAGTTATAGAGGACGCACAGCTAGAACCAGGCTGGCTATTGTGTACGTTGGATGTTAAATCCTTATATACGAGCATCCCACACTGGGCGGGATTACAATCCCTACAATATTGGCTTGAGAGAACAAACCTGTATCCTCCGGGTTTCAATACCTTACTTGTCTGTATGGCAGAACATGTATTAAATAAAAATGTTTTATATTTTCATGGAGAATGCTTTTGGCAGTTACAAGGAACAGCAATGGGAGCTTCCTTTGCACCCATTTATGCGGATTTGTTCATGGCCTATTTTGAAGAATGTATGATATGATGCATCACACAACATATACATGGTTGAAATAGATATCTGGGGACGGTACTTGGATGATTGCTGGATGGTGTGGAAGGTGGATGAAACATACTACAGGAATTTATTGATTACCTGAATGGTAATATTTGGGGTATTCAGTTTACGGTTACATGTAACATTAGTACTATTGATTTTTTTGGATGTTACTGTTTACTGCAACAAAGATGACACCTTAAGCACTAAAACATTTAGAAAATACCCACAATACAACACATTGTTACATGCATCTAGTATACATCCGAACCACACCATCTGCAACATCCCTAAATCTCAGTTTATGCGTATCAGACGCATTTGTTCATCTCAGGAGGAATTTGAACATGCCAGCCAAGATTTATACCATATATTTCAAGCTAGGGGATATAGAGACATGGATATACACCAAGCTAGTTCATGGAGCAATACCATAGACAGAAGGACTTTGTTACAATACAAAAAATCAGGGCATGCCAATCAAGATTCTATTTTGAGATTTGTGACTGCATATGGCAGGAATGAAATAGTCAGGGATATATTTAACTCAAACTGGAACATTCTTTTGGCTAATGATAGTTTAAGAACATTATTAGGCCCTCAGTGTCAGATGTCATTCAAATGAGGAAAGAACCTGGGAGGTCTTTTTTCACATTACAAACATAGGGAAGGGGGAGGAGCAGTATATCACCAGGCCACCATTATTGGAGACAAACTATTTGGTACGTTTCCATGTGGTCATTGTTGCTTCTGCCTACAAGTTAGTACACTCAAAGAATTTACTAGTGCCAACACTAATCGTATATTTCAAACGAGGGTGTTTGGAAATTGCAGTAGCACATGGATCATCTACTTAGCCACCTGCCAATGTAAAGTCTTCTACGTTGGTCAAACATCAAGATCACTTAGAATAAGGATGACAGAACACAGAAGTGACATTAAGAACAAAAAAGAAACAAATGCTTTATACAGACATAAAATACAACATTCCAATGCTCAGTTCATGATCTGAAGTAGGAGATTCATTTGTCTGCAACCTGTGGGTTATGGATCCGATATCGGATCCGAACCGGCATGGTTTACCAGCTATGGATCCAAGCTCTCAGCTCCTCCCCTCACCCATAATGCCCTGCTCTACCCTCATGACCTCAGATCTCGTTTGCCGCGCATGGTGACTGGATTGGTTTCTCAAGCTCTCAAGCTAAGTGCTAGTTTTCAAGGTTATATTCCAGAATTTAAAAGTTTTTATTGATTTTTTTGTGTGAAAGTGTAGGTTTTCCCTTTTATATATTTACTTTTTAGAGTTAATTTAAAAGTTATATCCCTTCCCTCGCTGTTGGCGTAGTGTGTGTGTGTTGGGCCTGTGAGTGTATTTTTTGTTGTTTAGTTACTTAGTTTTAGTAACTTCTGTGTTAGATTGGGATGGCAGAGCAACCCAAATCTACCTTTTCTAAATGCTCCGAGTGTGGCCATAAGCTTTCCCCAGCTGATGGCCACACTCGGTGTGTTAGATGCCTGTGGGTTGAACACCTCACATCTGGATGTTCCATTTGTGCAGGGTTCAACCCCAGGGCATTGAAGGAGCGGAGGTCCAAGCTTGTTTTGGCGGGCCTTTTACCGCCGGACTCGGCTCCGACCTCCGCTTCCTTCGAGTAACCGACTCACGGTTATTCCTTCTCGCTCCCTCCTCCTCTTGGGACTCAACCTCCCGTTTCTGGCTCGGAGGAGAGGGATGCTAAGAAAAGGGACCGGAGGGAGAAGCACCATAAGCGGCGGGCCGAGACCTCTGTTTCGGCCCCGCCAGCCAAGCGGGCTTCTCCCCCGGCTCCATTGTCGGCTCGGTCTCCTTCTCGGCTCCGGTCTCCAGTGTGTTTTTCACCGGGACCTGAGGAGGAGGAGACCCGATCTCCGTCGAGGCTATCGAGGAGGCACTCCAGGCCTACCTCGGTAGCCTCGTTGAGATCCACGTATAGCCTTTCGGATGCTGATCTGGACCGGATGATGAGAAGGTTCATCCAGGCCCAGATGCAGATGGGAGTGCTCTTGCCTCCCCCCCCCCCCTCTGGGGGGAGCTCGACCCCCTTTTTCAAGCCGATTGCTCCTTCTCCGATCCGCTACCCGGGTTCGGAGCAGTTGGCGCCGAGCAGCCGGGGGTAGGTCGGATCCGATAGTACTTGTTACTTCGGATCCGACCTTGCCCTCGAGTGCATCGGATCCGACCTCTCGGAGCCTGGATCCGAGCCTCCGATCCGGGGGATCAGTGCCCCTTCGGCGCCGTCTGTGTCGGAGCGCACTGTCCCTTCGGATCCGACCGCTTCCGCGCCGGCTCCGATCCACTCTTCGGATCCGAGGGGGAGCCGATTGTCTGATCCTTTGGTAGAGGTCGGCTCCCCTTCGGCGTTTGATGTAGTGGAGAGGGCCCTGTTGAGGGTCTCCGGACCCCCGGCACTTGTTTCGGCTCCGTCCCGCGCTCCCTCTGCACTGGGCCAGGCTTCCACCATCCGGCCCTTGGGACAGCCCGCTTCTGTGCCCCAAGCTGCTCCAATGGAACAGGTTGCTGCTTGCGAGGAGTCCTCTGACAGCCCCCCAGAGGATGTTCCTCGCAAGCATGCGTGCAAAAGGAGGCACATTGACTCCCCCGAGTCTCTCACGGAAGACACGGACTTGGAGGAAGGGGAAGGCTCCCCACGGTCACCCCCCGAGGATGTCTCATTTGTGGACATCATGGAAATGCTCCGTATAAGGGGGGGGGTGGTCTGCCCCCAAGTCTTCCTCTGACGAGTCCGTGTTCTTGGAGGCATTTGAAGCGGGCCCGTCTACCTCTTGGGTGTCCCCTCCTGCCGACCCCCTGGTGGACCTCATTACCACCAGGGCGTGGAAGGAACCGGACACCGTGGAGCCAATCCATAAGAGGCCCGATAGGATCCTCAGCCCACCGTCCGACCGTGCCCATTGGAGTAAGGGGCCTCCGGTAGATGCCATGTTGACGGCGGCCACCAAGAGGGAACTTGCTCAGGAGAGTCCCCTCAGTCCATCCCCCGAGCAAGGAGTCTCTGATGATGGACCGCTTGGGGAAGTGGATGTTTAGTTAAGCGACCTTCTCGGTAAGGGCGCTGAACTACCTGGCACACGTCATTAGGATGCAGCGAGATCTCATTAAAGAATACGCTGCATCTCCCCCAGAGTCCATGTCGGAGGAGGACAGGATGCTGCACTCCACCCGCATAGCCACTCTTAGATCAGTTACCAATACCTCTATGCGGCTACTCTCCCATGCTACGGAAGGCGCCGCTAGAGCTGCAGGGACAGGCCTAGTCACTAGGCGTCAGGCCTGGCTCCGTCGCTGCGATTTTTCTGAGCCCTTCAAAGCGTCGTTTGCGAACGCCCCCTTTGATGGTTCTGCCCTCTTTGGCAAAACCGTTCGTGAAACATTGACCCAGAGCGAGAAGGACGGGAAGACGCTGTCTGCCGTCGGAATCCGCTTCTCTGCACCCCAGAGGCTCTACTCTAGGAACCAAAAGGGTCAGAAGATGTGGTTCCGGAAGTCGCAGCAGTCCCAGCCTGCTCCGGACAACCAGTCCTTCCGTGGCAGAGGAGGACAGGGAGGACGCCGCCCTAGAGGCAGAGGGTCTCCCAGGAACTTCGGGTCCAGAGAACCTTTCTCTGAACGGCCCGCGCAGCAACCCTGAGGGGTTGCCCGGCTGCTCCACTCTGGAGGCAGTCGGGGGACGTTTTTCGGGGCACTTAGCGGCATGGGAGTCCATAACATCAGACCGCTGGGTTCTCCAAATCATATCCAGAGGATACCGAATCCCTTTTCTTCACTTACCAAAGTTGAAGTCCCTCCCAGACGTTCCACCCGGTCAACGGGAGGCCGCTTTGGCAGAAATTGGCCATCTGCTAAAGAAAAGAGCCATCCAGCCCGTCCCCCCAGACCAGATCGGATCAGGATTCTACTCCAGGTTCTTTTTAGTGCCAAAAAAGACGGGGGAACTAAGACCAATTCTAGACCTTTCTCTCTTGAACCTGGCAGTCCCCAAGGAAAAATTCCGAATGGTCACTCTACAATCTATTCTCCCCCTTCTGGGAGAAAATCACTGGATGTGCTCTATAGACCTCAAAGATTCGTACTACCACATCCTGATGGACAGGCGCTCCAGGAGGTTCCTCCGCTTCCGGCTGGGAGCCAGTCACTACCAGTTCCGGGTCCTTCCCTTTGGTCTCACCACAGCCCCCAGGGTGTTCACCAAAGTATTAGCGGTGGTAGCGGCCCACCTGAGGCTTCAGGGGGTGCAGGTCTTTCCATATCTGGACGACTGGCTTCTTACCGCCCCAACAAGGCATCTACTGTTATTGGCGCGAGACTCCTTTCTCCATCTTGCTCCCTTTCTGGGCATTACAGTAAATACAAAGAAATCCAACCTGGCGCCCACACAGCTCCTAGATTTTATAGGGGCCAGGTTAGACACGAGGAGTTTACGAGCCTTCCTCACTGCGGACAGAGTTCAAAATCTGCAGCTCCAGGTGCGGGCCATTCTCCACTCAAGTTCTGTTCCGGCGGAGTTGGTCCTGAGGGCTCTAGGGTCCATGGCGTCTGCTATAGCACTTCTTCCTCTTGCCAGGCTCAGTATGCGCATCCTCCAGTGGTCTTACCTTGCTCTTCCTATGCATCATCCCATTGCGATCAGCAAGGCTTGCAAGCGGTCTCTCCTGTGGTGGCTTCACTCCCCAGATCTCCACAGAGGCCGCCCATTTTGTGCTTCTCCCCCTCTCGCCACGGTGACCACGGACGCCTCCCGCCTCGGGTGGGGGGGGGCATTTTGCAGGCCGGACCGTCCAAGGCACGTGGAACGATTCAGAGACCTCACTGCATATCAACGTTCTAGAGATGAGAGCGGTGCTCTTAGCGTTGCTAGCACTTCAAGACTTTCTTCCCTTGGGAACAATTGCGATTCAATCGGACAACATGTCGGTTGTCTGGTATATCAACAAGCAGGGAGGAACCAGGTCTTACCCTCTTTGTCGAAGCCATGAGGGTTTGGGAATGGGCAATCTCCACCAACCGCTTTCTCATAGCAACGCACATTCCGGGTCGGTCCAACATCCTGGCGGACAAACTCAGTCGCACCATTCTAACCCCTTACGAGTGGTCTCTCAATTCTCAAGTAGCGGAACGCATATTCGCATGGTGGGGAACTCCTTGCGATCTTTTTGCCTCTCCCTCAAACACCAAGTGCGACAGTTTTTTCGCTCTGATACCTCCTCCTGGAGGCTCTCCAAGAGACGCTCTGGTGCATGCTTGGCCACCCGGTCTTCTGTATGCCTATCCCCCCTTGCCTCTGATGCTCCAGGTTCTTCAGAAAGCGTCTTGGGTGGGTTGCAGAATGATTCTCATTGCTCCGTTTTGGCCTCGACAGATCTGGTTCCCCTTCCTAAGGTCTCACTCTGTGAATCCTCCTTGGATTCTAGATCCAATCCCGGATCTGATAACTCATCCATCCTGCCTGTCTCCTCCGAACCTGGACAACCTGAAGCTGACCGCTTGGCTGCTCCAGTTCCACTCTTGATCAGGACTCCCGGTATTTCGTCCCCTGTTAAGGCTATCTTGGTGGCAGCTCATAAACCTTCCACTAGGAAAATCTACCGTAGCAAGTGGAAACGGTTCTCTTTGTGGGCGGAGCGGCAAGGCCTTAATCCTTTCACTGCTCCGCTCCCATTGGTGCTTGATTTCTTAACCACTCTTTTTAACGATGGTGCTAGCAGTTCCACGGTCAAAGTACAACTGGCAGCAATTTCACATTATCACATTGGTCATGACTCTAATCCACTCATGTCAGCCAAGTTGTGTAAAATTTTCCTTAAAGGTACTTTCCTTCTCAGGCCCCCTGTAAAACAAGCGGTTCCTCCCTGGGACCTTTCTTTAGTTCTACAGGCTTTGACCGCTCCCCCCTTCGAACCTGCGGCTACGGTAGATCTCAAATTCCTGTCGTTCAAGACTGCCTTTTTAGTAGCCATTACTTCGGCCAAGAGAGTTTCAGAGCTCCAAGCATTATCAGCTAAACCTCCTTATTTGGTCTTTCATCCGGACCGTGTTTACCTCAGGACCAATCCGTCCTTTCTTCCTAAAGTAGCTTCTGAAGCAAACATTAATCAGTCTATTAACCTTCCTGTTTTCTTCCCTAAATATGAGAACAAAGGTGAATATAAGCTTCACTCCTTAGATGTTCACAGGCAACTTAGATTTTATCTAAACAGGACAGCTGGTCATAGGCAATCCGACCAGTTCATTTCCTTTGCTAAATTTAATCTGGGCAAGCCAATTTCTAAAGTCTCTTTGTCTCGTTGGATTTCACAATGTATCTTGTTAGCTTATCAAGCTTCAGGAAGGCCCGCACCGGAGAGTGTACACGCTCATTCAACCCGGTCAGTTTCTACCTCTGCAGCCTTTAAGGCTAGGATTCCTCTAGATGATATTTGTGCAGCAGCCACATGGGCTTCATCTCATACTTTTATTTCCCACTATAAGTTGGATCTTGCATCTAGGGGTAGAGCATCATTTGGCTCCGCGGTGCTCCGGAATATCCTTCCATGATGGCCGCCCAAGATTCAGGTAGCTGGGGACTCTGTCCCACAGGTTGCAGACAAATGAATCTCCTACTTCAGATTAAGAAGTTATGTACTCACCATAACGTTCCATCTGAGTAGGTGTATTCATTTGTCTGCAACCATCCTGCCCTCCTATCCCCCTGGCCTTTCAGTTTCCTGCATATGGTGTGTTACCCTTTTCAGGGTGTTTTTTTTTTTTTTTGCTATTGTCAAACTCTATCTGAGGTCATGAGGGTAGAGCAGGGCATTATGGGTGAGGGGAGGAGCTGAGAGCTTGGATCCATAGCTGGTAAACCATGCCGGTTCGGATCCGATATCGGATCCATAACCCACAGGTTGCAGACAAATGAATACACCTACTCGGAACGTTATGGTGAGTACATAACTTATTCATGATCATTGACAAAATTCAGGGGGAGAGGAACAACCAACAAGGTTGGCACACCCTTCTAAACCACAAGGAACAATATTGGATTACCAACCTTGGATGTTTATTTCCACCAGGTCTGAATGACCATCTGTGAGTTTTATATAGTGTCCGGGGGTTCCATGATCATGGCGAGATCATATATACATATAGATCAAAAACCATTGTGAATATAATGGTGGTCAGGTTAACCACACTTGTGTGTTAGTATTTGACTAAAGGTATGTTACGAATTCTTTACATATCTATATATGTAGGATGTACATACATACACAGTTTTGCAGTTTTATATCTGTCATGTTGTTTTGAAATATATGGCAAGGTATTATAATATAGGCATCATTCACAAGGAAACTATTGGAAATCATTATAACCATAATTTATAGCCGGTAATGATGGCTTATTTTTGAAACTTTATTCATTAATATGATATATGATCAGTAAAATTCATTTTAATTTATATAGGAATTGATATATTGTTGTATACAAGGTGTAGTCAGATTTACATTTTTGGTTATATATGAAGACTAATGTATGCTTATTTATAAATAGAGTATGCCCCTGGCTTTTTACCATGGGACCTGTATGCACAAAGGATTTTTACAAAACTCTTCTTTATAATCCTTGAAAATATGATATTTTCTATTAACATTTTTGATATCATATGTTACTGGGTGAATGCTTTGCTCTTTAGGTGAGACATGAATTTGGATACTCCATCCACTAGGTTGGGCTATACCACTGTTTCAAGATAGAGATCACTATAAATATAGGCTGTTTTATTATACACCAAAAAATCTTTGTATCCATTGACAAAGGCTGAATAGCTGAAACCGGTCTGGAATATGGTTTTGGAGCAACAATAAAGTAATCTTTATTATATTGTGTTCACTATCGTTTTTGCTGGTCGTTGGTGGTTTTACGTTGTTGGTTTGACCCTGCACACCATCCTTGCGGAGCACTTTGTTGTTGGCCATTCAGCAAGTACCACAACAAGAGCAGGGGCAAGGATTTTACTCCAGACTTTTCCTAGTACTCAGAAAGGACAAAACTTGGAGACCAATACTGGACCTGTCTATACTAAATACGTTTCTGGAAGTTCCAAAATTCAAAATGTTGACTACAGCAGCTGCTGCCCATGCTGGGCAAGAAGGCTTGGCTCGTAACTTTGGACCTAAGAGGCGTACCTGCATGTCCCAATCTTGCAGAAGATACCTCAGATTCATAGCTGGCTTAATGCATTACCAATTCTCTGCACTGCCTTTGGCTTATCTACTGTGCCCAGGGTCTTCACAAAATGCCTGGCACCAGTAATTGCGTTTTGCAGACAGAGGAATTCAGGTATATCCCTACTTGGATGACTGCCTAATTCAAGCAGAGAACAAAGGCATTCTTCTAAAGCATCTGGCGTTTGTAAAAAGATTACTAATTGGCCTAGGGTACACAGTAAATGAAAAGAAATCAAAACTAGTGCCCTCTCGAGAGAATATTCCTGGGTGCAAGCTTAAATACAACTGCCCAGATGGCTTATCTCACACAAGACAAAAGCAACTGACTACTTCAAGAAATTGGCAACACAAACCCACTTATCTGCAAGGAAAACCCTGCAGGCCTTGGGTTTCATGGCATCCTGCATTCTACTAATGCCATATGCCAGACTGCATATGAGGAAACTACAGTGGTATCGAAAGTGTTTGGACTCAGCATTGCCACAGCCTGGAGACAGTAATTGCACTCATTCCCTGCCTGCAACAGGAGTTTCAATGGTGGGCAGAAGCCTGTCACCACAACAAGGGTCTGCCATTCAGTTTACCCTCAGCCAGACACACTGACAACGGATACATCAGATTATGCCTGGGGGGCCCATATGGTAGGAAAATGTATTCAGGGCACATGGCGTGCAAACCAGATGCATCTTCACATCAATCGAAAAGAGATGCTAGCTGTTCAGAATTCCCTGACAGCTTTCAAGGACCTGCTTCATCCAGGACAGATACTGATAGACAGACACCGCTATGGTCATGTGGTACATAAACAAGCAGGAAGGTACACATTCCTACTCCCTCTGCAGACAAGCAATGACCTTATGGGGGACAGCATTGGCTTTTCAAGTTCACCTGCAAGCACAACTCCTGCCAGGCAAAACAAATACTCTGGCAGATGAACTAAGCAGAAACCTCATGGATCCCCACGAATGGAAACTGGATCCACAAGTCTTCAGCATAAGGAAATGGGGATGCCCAGACCTCTATTTGCCTTCCCTCACAACTGCCAATTAGAGATTTTGCACAAGGATTTATCACAAGCAAGCATGGAAAGTGGATGCCCTATTCTTCAGCTGGAAAAATCTAACAGTATATGCCATTCCTCCACTGCCTCTACTTCCCAGGGTACTCCAAAAGGTTAGACAGAAGCCAAAAATGATACTGATTGCACCACACTGGCCACGCCAGCACTGGTACCCAATCCTAAAGAGCTTGTCTCAAGGTCCAGCATGGATATTGCCTCAAACTTCTCACTTGCTGACCCAACAAAACAATCAGATCCTGCACAGCCAACTCAGGACCTTCTGGCAGCATGGCGGATAATGTAGCCTTTCAGAACACTCCTCTTTCAAAAGCTGTTATGGATGTTGTCTTGGAGGCCAGGAGGCCCAGTACCAGAAAATCTTATGCAGAAAAACGGAAGAGATTCTATGCTTGGAACCAGGAACAAGGCATTTACATGTGTACCAAATATCCCTCAGATTTTACAATACCTAACTGAGATGCTGAAGAAAGGCCTTTTTTTCTCATCAATTAAGATTCATGCCTCTGCCATTTCAGCCCATTACAATACGGAACCACCTATCTTTTCTCATTCTTTAATAAGGCAGTACCTCAGAGGGGCCAAAAACATTAGGCCTTCAAGGAGAGCACCAGTTCCGGCCTGGGACCTCAATTAAATTTTGGAAAAACTCACACTGCCTCCTTTCGAGCCAGCATCAACAGCAGATATAAAATTCTTATCCTGGAAAACAACTGTGCTCCTAGCAATAACCTCTGCAAGGCGAGTCTCTGAGTTACAAGCACTCATGGCTGTGGAACCTTTTATCATTTTTCATCCAGACAGGGTTTCTCTGAGAACCAACCCTACATTTATGCCTAAAGTGGTGTCCAGTGTGGCCCTCAACCAAACCATTCACTTGCCTACTTTTTATCCAAATCCACAGAACAAGGGTGAGAAAATTCTGCATTATTTAGACGTACACAGGCAGTTACACTTCTTCTTGGACAGAACTAAAGCTTTCAGAAAGACTGAGCAACTTTGTGTCATATCCTGCAGGATCACAAGAAAAGGCCATCTCAAACAGACTATTTGAAAATGGGATAGGCCATTGCATCCGTTTCTGCTGTTTTCAACATGGCAAATCAGTGCCTAAGGGCACTGGGCCTCATTCCACCAGCGCAGCAGCCACTTCCTCAGAGGAGTACCAACCAAAGATAACTTAGAGGCTGCAACTTGGAGTTCAGTGCACACTTTCACAAAGCACTACCACTTACCTCTTTAAGTCCAGCGCAGGCTTTGCCACTGCAGTTCTGCAGGGCCTCATAGCCTCTTCTAATTCTATTTAGCCCAGCCACCCATCCTCAGCTTTGGGATTCAACCCGAGTAATGACTGCAACAGTGAAACACGGTGAACATAGTACAGTTGTGTACCTACCATAAATGTAGATATTAGTGTATTCACTGTTGCAGTCCAGGTTACCCACCCACCATTCCCCTTTTTCTTTGCTGGGGCTTATCTGCACTTCTCTATTCTGTACAACCTATTTTGTGTATTTGCTTGTAGATGAAGGAAAAGTTATTTTTGTGCATGCATTTTTATTGGCATATTTTTCAGCCTACCAGTTTGGGGGCACCTGACATCTGGGGCAAGGAAAACTAAGAAAATGGCATCTGCTGCATCTTTTATACCCCTGGCACACCGATGTCTGGGAAGAGGTGACAGCAACCGACGCCGGACCTAGACTTTGGAATTCTGGCCGACTGATGGTAGCCTGTCAGCAGGATAACCCCGAGTAATGACTGCAACAGTGAATACACTCTAACATCTACATTTATGGTACTGTACTTTCTACCACAGGCATTTAGTGTCATTAGATCTGAAGGGTACCTACCTACACATCCCTATACATCCTTCCTGCAAGAAATTCCTCATGTTTGTTTTTCCCCTGGCTCTTCTCATTTTCAGATCACTGCTCTGCCCTTTGGTATTTCCAGAGCCCCAAGAGTGTAAATAAAGTACTTAGCATCATTAATAGCCTTCTGTCGCACTCAGAATATTCTTTTTCCCTACTTGGATGACCACCCGATCCGTGTTCCTTCAAAAGCCCTCCTTCAGCATCTTCAGTTCACCTGTTAACTACTGACAGGTCCGAGTTTCACAATAAACTAAACAAAAAAAAAAGCTCACGGTTCCTGCACAGGACCTGGTGTTTCTGGAACGCAGACTGGACACACAATGCGTATCTTTCTCCAGGAAAAGGTTCAGTCTGTCCAAGTGCCAAAGACCTGTCTCCTGCATCCCATTGCTCTGCAAGGGAGATTCTAAAGATCTTGGGATTTATGTTGGCCTCCATTCCTATGTTTTCCCTGGCCAGACTTCACATGGGAAAATCTAGGTGTCTGAAATCTCTATGGTCCGAACATTGCCACCCCTCAGACACCGACTCTCCTCATCCCTTTATTAGGAAGGAGCTAACTTGGTGGAAGAGAAGGCCTTCCTCAATCCAGGGTTACCTTTCTCGCCTCCTCTTCAACAGGTCCACACAGACTCTTCAGATGAGGTGTGGGGGGTCTGGACAGGATCTCTATGGGGAAATGGCAATCCTAGTTCCAGAAAGAACACGTCAATCTAGAAGAGGGCTCTTCTGCAAGCCCTTCAGGTTTTCACCCACATTTGGAAACCAGGATCCCTCAAAGTATTGACACCACCGTCATGTGGTATGTAAACAAGCAGGGAGACACCAAGTCTTGCCAGCTATGCAGGACAGCACAATAGGTATGGGGTTTAGCAACACAGATGAACATTGTCTTCACAGCCATGTGCATATTTTCTCAGAACAGTTGCATAAGTTGCTCTCTGGAGGATCCTCACGAGTGGACTCTGAAGAGGGAGGTCTTCTGCAATGCCCCACTTCAGTGTGGCACCCCTCAGACATCTTTGCTTCATGAAGCAACCATCAGTTTAACCTAGTCACCAGGCATCCTTGTCTCAGAGCCTGGAGGACAGATGCATTCTCTCTCCAGTGGACATGGAGGTTCCTCTATGCCTTTTCTCCTGTACTTTGAAAGAGCTTTCCCAAAGCACAAAGGGAGACGCCCAGTCTCCTCGTCCTGGCCCCATTTTGGCTGAGACAGCGTCTATTTTTACCTTGCAAAAGGAAATTGCAGGGGAATATTTCTACAGTCTTTTTTCCTCAGCAAAAGGAATTGCTGCTCCGCCCAAATTTTCCCTCTCAACCCTGTGGGTAAGATTTTAATCCATAGGCTTTTTTTTTTCTGAAGAGGTTATACAAGTTCTCAAAGAAGCCAGGAAATTCACTACTAGAAAATCTTGCACTGCAAATAGAAAATCTTGCACTGCAAAGTGAAAACACTTTCTTCTGATGCTGCAAAGAGAGTCTAGATCCACTGTTTGCACAGGTCTCTACATTTCTGCAATACCTGTGCAAACTTTGATCATACTTGGCCTACTCTTCCATAAATGTTCATTTGTCTGCCATTTATGCTTGCTTCTTTGTTATCCCCTTTCTTATGGTTGGGCCAGAGGTAAAACCTTTTCTCAGGAGTTCTGCACCTTAACCCCCAAAGGAATCCCACCTCTCCCTTTTGGGATCTTAATTTTGTGCTGGAAGACCTTATTCTGCCTCCTTTTGAGCTAGCTTATTTTGCTTTAAAAATATATACTTGGAAAATCATTCTCCTTGTCCTTCACTTCTGCCAGGATAATTTCTGAGCTACAAGCTCTTATCGCCACCCCCCTTTCTTTTTCACAAAGACAGGGTGACTCTTAGGGTTAATACATTCTTCATGCCTAAGGTAGTGAATAAGCTGTCAGGCTGTTCATCACCCCACTTTCTTTTACATTCGGCAAAGTGAGGGAAAGGATTTTACATTTCGTAGACATTAAATACCAACTCTGATTTTACGTGGGCAAAACTAAATCCTCAGACTAACCAGCTTTTTGTCTTTTATGCCCTTTAAGCTGGGTCAGCTGGTCTTCAGGCAAGCTATTGCATCCTGGATTTCTAAGGCTTATATCACTGACACCCTACCCTCCTGCCCTATAATGCATTCTACTAGGGTAATTGCTTCTGTGGGGGCGTTTCTCAAAAGTCTTCTCTGTTTTAAAGATGGCCACTTGGTCCTCTGTACATACCTTTGCCAAACATAAAATTGATGCCTTCCCCAGGTCCAGACCAGTCTTTGCTAGATCAGTCCTATCTGAGCTACTGGGCAATTCTACTCAGTAGCCAACCACCCTTGCCTCCTTCAGCTCTGGGAATCACTTGTTTGGCAGGAATACTGCAACAATGATTTCAGTCAGGACATAGTGCAGTTGTATAAGAACGTATCATGTGTAACAGATGCCCTTCTAATTACTGCTGCATTATTCCATTCTACCCTACATCTTCATTTTTTTTCTCGAGTTTGCCCTCGTACATGGGTAATTTTAGCTGCAGCCCTCCTAGCTGACTAGTGTCCTCTCTGTAGTCTTCTGGGCACTGGCTTGAGGGTAGTTTGGGAATCGGTGCTTGTACATCCATCATTATAGCCAAGTGAATACGAGTTGAGGTCCTATTTTGGAAGCATAACCTAGGGAAGGTAGAGCTTTGGTAACCTGGCCAGGTGTCCGCAGTGACAATGCATTTGACAAGTGTACTGCAGGAGTGATCAGTTTGTCATGCACTATTATGGTAAGTTTTTACTTTCTCAATTACCTTTCTTTCCTTGTCACACCTATATTTGCTATCTACCTGAGAAAAATTTCTTTGAAGTCTGCTTGGGATATGAAAATACCTATGCAAACATTTCCAAGCAAAAATCCTAAAACTTATGAACGTTTACGTACTTTGGGAGCCATACAGATGTCCTTCCGTTCTTTGGTAGAAAACATTGGAAAGGCAATTTACAGTCTTTTCTAATCACCTCTGATTTTTATAGTTGTCATTGCAGTATTTTTATGCCCTATTAATTAACCCCTTTTTTGCAGTAACTTATGATCTAAACTCTACTAAAAACGCTGCTAGAACTGGCCTTTTACTTAACTCCCCCTATCCCTTTCTCTCTGCCTGTACCTCTACCCTTCCCTGGCAGAGAAGTCTGTCTCTAACCTACAGTCAAAACTTCTGCTTGGCCTCCACGTACACTGTGTCTTTCCATTTTTATTACTTCTCAGTACCTTGGTTCCTTTGCCAACTTTCTCCCCTTCTTGACCATTTTCTTCCTACTTGCAGTCATAGGAAAATCTCCTTTCTCCATTCCCAAGTTGACTTAAATTCTTAGAAAAATTTCTGCAACTTTTGTATAATGTTCTGTATAGTTTTCTTATAAAGATCTGCATCCAAAATCCTGCTCATTTCTCAAACTTCCTCCTTGTTTCATCATCCCTTTGCACTTTGATTTATACCCATCTGCTTAAGTTATGTATACGAGTGTCAATCGCATAGCTCTAAAATATCATTGAAATTAGGCCATACTAAACCACTGTATTCTGTGGGGAGAATCCAACTTTTGCCAGTTAACTCTTGGCCTTTTCCCCCTCACAAATTCCTTAAACGCCTTGTTATTGTTCACAACTTCTTGTCTAGTTAATAAAAATATGCCTAACCTGTATATAAAATGAAAGGAAATAAAATATCTTCACTGCTTGTATCTTGATATGTCCATGATCAAGAGCTTCCAGTTTCTTATTTTCTTTTTTTGCATCTTTTGTGTAGCCTATTCCCACATCCTTATCTTCCATAACAGTGCTGAAATCCATGTGAGAGTAGATAAAACAAAAGGCTGCAGTACTTGGTGTTATATCCTGAAAAGTCTGTTGGAGCTGTCTCGAAATATTCCACAAAACTGTTTTTTTTCTGGGTTTATCACATAAATAATAATTGTAATTGAAGCTAACTTTTCTTGATTACTGTACCAGTATTGACCTTGAATTTGAGAGTCCGTTTTCTTTGCCAGTGTGTGTCTAAATATAGACTAGTTCCTCTGTTCAGATGCAGCTCGTTAGAGAGGAAATCTGACCCTTCATACATCTTCCTAATAAACCCTATTTTATCAGGGAATGCAAATAGTTCAATTGTCCTGCTATTGGATGCTTTCTCTGCCTCAGGATCCACCAACAGTAGTGTTTCTTGCATTCTACTTCCCTTTAGATCTTTATGGTTCTTTCATTGTAGTGAAAGTTTTGACTTCCCCTACAAAACCACATTGATGTACATCTCAAATTTCGCTACACCTTTGCCATTCTCTTAGCTAATACTGACTGTTTTAAACCATAGGTTATAAAGTAAAGTGGGTCTATATGAAGCTGGGTTTGTAGGATCTTAACCCACTGAGTAGCACAGCTAACACAGCTTTTTCCGAAATTCTGGTGCTGTCCCACCTTTCTTTAAAACAATAAGTCAGACCTTCTAGATCCTTACTGCTTTTCCTTCCTAATTTCCAAACTTCCTTAGAAATACTACCTATTGCTGGATCCGTTTGTTTGTGTTAACATTTTCATTGCATGTCTTCCTGTTTTAGCATTAATTGTTGAGCCTCTTCTTCCTCTGTCCTTGGCAGAATTGACTTCCAATATTACCGTATGTGCCTTTTCCTTGGTTTCTACATTTTTCTGCTTTATACAGACTTTCATCAAGTTTCTGAAATGTTTCTAGTAACTTTGTAGGATCTCTAGCTATTTTTCTCATCTACTTCCTAAGTTTGGCAGTAACCTTTTCTACTTCCTGTTGCCTAAGTTAAGTTTGTTTTGTAGTTCTCCAAAAATAGTGCAACAGCCTTTATAAACTCCTGCATATTATCCAAATGCTTCTTTATTTTCCCTTGTCAGGTTCCCCTTATTCTGCAGTACTTAAACATTCAACAGCCTAAGTTCCTAGTAAATACTTTCCCACATCTTTTTATGTCTACAGTATTGAACTCCCATTTTCATTTTTCTCCACTCACTAGCTGTCTTTCTGAAGAAATTTGTCTTTTCTAACAACTCTTGAATTGTTTCCACTACCCATTCCTTTAATTCTTCTCTTTAATAGGCAAGGAGGGATTGTGCCAGTGTCTCATTTTAACTTCATTATCCTGTATCTTTATTTTAGTTTTTCAGTGTGATATTAAATAGTTATGAGAAGTCAGCTTTCAATTAAATACACATGCTACTGTGAAATATAAATTTTATCCAGTCTAGCCTAGTTAATGTACCTTGGTGAGTAACACAAGAAAATTGTCTGAATTTTTTTTTCCCTGTAGAATTCCCATCTTCCATACCAAATATTCAAATTTTTCTTCAGAAACCATTCCTCCTTTGTTATATTTTCCCTTCCAGGTCCCCCTATATATATCCTTACTATTGAAAGAATTTCTGATCCCTATGCATAAATCCTGCTGAAAGCTGATTTTCTCTCAAAATGTAAGCTCCATAACAGTAGTATTTGGTGGAACATTGATATATGCCAGAGTAGTTGGCATCGTCCCTTGCCACCACAATTTTTTCCTTGTCTGTCACTATTGCAGCCCCTCTAGCAATCAGTTTTGCTTTTCATTTGTACATGATCTGATAAATGTCCATGAAATTTGTCAAATTCACATGCTCATTTCTTTCCAGTTGTGTTTTTTACAACATTGCTATTTGCACCCTACATTTTTTTAATATAATTCCAAAGTATTTGTGTTTTGTTGATGCTTAAAAGGCCCTTTACATTCCATTGTTAACATGGGCAGAGTAGCCATTATTAAAGAAGGCTATAACTCCCACCTACTTTACATGACCACTGTTTTGAATGTGTATTTCCAGCATTTGGCTTACATGCAAAGACTTTGGCAGGCTGATCTTTAAAGCAATTGCTTCTCATCTACTTTTGAAGGAGGGGCTTAGCATAATGGTTAAGGTGTTCACCTTATAGACACAAGGTGCAGGGTTCAAGTCTCACATGGGGCAATTGGCTAGGCTTAAAAAATGGCCCACAGGGGCAGTTAGCCTAGTACTAATCTATGAAAAACCTGTCCAAATTTTGAAAACATTTTGCTGCAGTGGAAACGCTTATTAAAAATTAAATGCATTTCAGGACCTCCATCCCCTTTTTCTCCATGAATAAACATGGAGAACTCTGCACATGTTACTTAACTCATTCACTCCTGAGCAGCTGTGAAGAAGCTGCCTGCTTAATTCCACCATAGGAACAGTGCAGCCTGAGCTCATTTTCAGAAAATTCATTTCTAATACCATACAGAAAACAAATGCTCATAATTCTCTGAGCTAGATTAAAAATGTAAACGTGAAAGTTGTTCAGCAAACACTGACCTTTCCAGCAGTGTAAATGTTGATAGTGGATATCAGTCATTATTAAATATTTGGCAAGGAATGTTTATTATGCATTTTTACCTTTTTGGAAAAGCAAAGCACAGTATCTTGGTCAATGTACAATGTAGACCCATACAAGTTGTATTTAATTTGTTAGTATGAATGCCAGCTTTAAAATGATACCTTAACCATTACTGTGTGACTCTCCTTTGTTGAGAGTCACAGAAATATGATTATTATAATATTTCTCATTGATAAAGCATATCTCATCACCTGTAATGGAGCCTACATAGCGTAGACATTCTGCGTGTCAATGTCCGCTTCAAAATGCATCATTTGTGTGATCATGCTCCCTTGCAAAGATATGGGCATAATAAGCATTGTAAATGTCCTTCAAGAATGCAACTGCAGTCCTGACATATGGGTTGTCCTGCCTCAGGCAGCCCTTCGGTCGGCCGGATTCCAAAGTCTGGGTCCGGCGTCGGCTGATGTCGCCTCCTCCCCGACGTCAGAGCGGCTGGGGTATAAAGGCATCCACCGACGCCATCTTCAGTCTTTCTTGCCACGCGGTGCCCGAAGCAGAAGCAGTTCGCAAGTGCCGGTCGGTCAGCTCCTGTGTTTCAGTTACCGAAGTCATCTAAAAGCTAAGTACCCCGTTGGGTAACATGTTTTCTTGCCTCAGCCGATGTCAGAAAAAATTGAAAAAGTTAATTGTCTTGTGGTAAACAAATACCTCATAAGGACTTCCATTCTTATTGCCTCCCTTGCCTGGGCCCAGACCACGACGTCTCGGCCTGTGCTGCCTGTGCTTGCTTTAATAAGCGCACGCTCAGGCGCTGGGCAGAATTTGCCGAAAACTTTTTTGGCGAATCTTACGCTTATATCATGCCGTCGGAGCAACCAACAGCACAAACTACCAAAAAACGCAAGGAAACGGGACTGACATCTACGGCCCGCTCCGTCCTCAGATACCACGCTTAAGTCCGCGAGTGCATCGGTCCCTTTGGAGGCGGTAATTCAACTGCTCCAGGCCGACACCGCTTTAACGCGTTCTTCGGTCCCGGAGATTTCACCGGTGCCGGTTGTTGATTTTCCTCCAGAAACCGAAGCTTTAGATCTAACCGACACCATTCCTGTGGACAAAGTTACCCCTGCACATGGGGCAGCTAGGCCTCCTGTATCCATGTCCATTAAGGCCTTTGCACGTGCTAAGGCTGCCAGCCAAGCCAAGGCCCATCCTAAACCTACTTCACAGGGCCCTTCTGATAAACAGATCATGACTCTAGCTGCAGATCTAATCTCTCTTATCAGGGGTTCTCAGCTGCACCTAGACAGAGGCTCTCAGCCGCCTGCAGAAAAAAGGCCTAGAACTGAGCAGGCAGACACCCTCTCTTCGGATGAAGCCTCTGGGGATGTGGAGCATTCAGATACCAAAGAAGAATCCTTCCAGGCCTATGAGGACTCTGATGCTGAGGAATCAATTCCCTCTGCCTCTCCTCCAGAGGATATTTCTTTCGGTGAAGTTCTCCACTCCATGAGCGAACATTTTCAGTGGCAGGGTCAGGAATTTTCTGATTCCAGGAAAAGGCTACGTACCTTCATCAAGTTACCCCAGCACAGGCCTTTAGCTATTCCTCCAGTGTTGGATGTCCTGGATGATGTATTCTCAGACTCCAGTGCTTCCCCTGATTCTCTCCCTCCTGCTCCTGTCAAGCCAGACAGATATTACAGGGTCCCTGAAACTCATAAGCATCTCTTTAAGGCCCACTCTGTGGATTTAGAAACTATTTCACAGGGCCCCAAAGGAGTGGCTACTTCCTCGGCCAAAAACCCTCTGCCAGCCGACAGGGAAGCTAGGTCCCTGGAGAGATGGGGCATAAAAGTTTATACCTCTTCCACCCTTGCCATGAGGTCACTTAACTGCCTTTTTCATATGTTTCAGTACCAGGATTACTTAATGGATGACTTGCAGAAAAAGTTAGCCTCTCCTGAGCCTATAGATAGAAAGGCATTGCAGGATTTGGTTCATAATACCCAGCAGGTTAGCAATCCTTTTCTTCAGTGTGGTTATGATGCATTGGAAGCTTCATGTAGGGCAGCTATGACGGGGGCCGTTATACGTAGACATGCTTGGTTGAAAGAACAGCCACTGCCAGACCATGTTAAAGTAAAGCTCCTGGATGCACCTCTGGAAAAACAGAAGCTTTTTGGTGCTAATGCACAGGATGTGTTGAAGTCTATTGAGGAAAAGGCAAAATCAGTACAGTCAAGGATTTCCTCCAGGTTCAGCCACCCAGATTCAGCAGGAATTGGCCTTCAAAGAATTGGTCCTTTCCAGACTCACACAAGTTTCAAAGGGGGGAAAACAGGCATGCTCGAGGTAGAGGGCAATACCGAGGCTCCTACAGGGGCTGCCATTGGCAACCACCAAATCAGAGAAGTGGCGCAGGTAGTTCACCTGCACCACAGGGACAATCACAATGACTTAACCTTCACTCCGCCTACCAAGGCTCAGAGAAGCACCTCTGGGCAGAAAATTATCCTTATTCTCAAAGAACTGGCACATTTTAACCAAGGACAAATGGATTCTGGACATAATAGACAAGGGATACAGGTTCCACTTCCATACCTTACCAACGGGACAAGGCATGCCAAACCTGCCACAAAATCAAAGGGCAGAGGCACTCATAGAAGTTTCAAAGCTGTTACAAATAAAAGCAATAGAAAATGTACCTCCTCAGGAACAAGGCCAGTGATTCTATTCAAGACTGTTCCTTGTTCCAAGAAAAGAAAAGCAATGGAGGCCTATACTGGACTTGTCCATTCTAAACACTTTTCTCATTGTGCCAAATTCAAAATGCTGACGTTGCAGCAACTCCTTCCCATGCTGGGCAAGGGGTCTTAGCTGGTTACTCTGCACCTCAAGGAGGCATACCTGCATGTCCCAATCAGACACAGTTGCAGAAGATACCTCAGGTTTCTTGAAGGAACTGAGCATTATCAATTCTCAGCATTGCCGTTTGGCTTATCTACTGCGCCCAGAGTATTCACGAAATGCATGGCATCAGTAGTTGCACATAGCAGGCTCCAGGGGATTCAAATATACCCTTACCTGGACGACTGCTTCATACAAGCAGACAGCAAACAAACCTTGACAAAAAACTTGGATTATGTCATTCAGTTGCTACAGGCTTTGGGATACACAGTCAACATACAAAAATCAAGACTACTGCCATCCCAAAAGATTATTTTTCTAGGAGCAAAACTGGACACAATCACAAATGGTTTTCCTCACAGAGGAGAAACAAGAGCATCTACCAGATTACTTCAAAAGCCTAGCAAAGCTTACCCAGCTGACTGCAAGGAAAACCCTGCAGGCCCTGGGCTTCATGACATCTTGCATTCTTCTGATCCCTCTGGCAAGACTACACATGAGAAAGCTGCAATGGTACCTAAAAAGCTTGTGATCCCAACACAGCCACAACCTAGAAGACGTAATACCACTCATTCCCTGCCTGCAAAGGGAATTATTGTGGTGGGCTCAAGCAAGTCATTTAAACGAAGGCATGCCTTTCAACAAAGCTCAAACTAGTCAAACCATTACAACAGATGCCTCAGACCATGGATAGGGGGGGGTGCACATGGAGGGCAGATGCATTCAAGGACAATGGACTCCCATGGAAATGCATCTGCACATAAATCAAAAAGATGTTGGCAGTGATAAATGCCATAGAAGCCTTTGGAAAATCTCTTCAGCAAGGTCATCTGCTAATAAGGACAGACAACACCACTGTCATGTGGTATATAAACAAACAAGGGGGAACTCACTCGTATCCCCTCTGCAGATTAACAATAACTCTTTGGGAAAAGTCCCTGAAACTGAACATCCACTTGCAATCCCAGTTTGTTCCGGGCAAGGACAATGTTCTGGCAGACAGGTTAAGCAGAAATTTCTTGGATCCACACGAATGGATGCTACATCCACACATTTTCTCACAAATAACTGCATGGGGAAGACCGGACATAGATCTCTCTGCTTCTCATCTCAATCATTTGGAAAGGTTCTGCACAAGGACACACCATCCTCTAGCCTGGAGAACGGATGCTCTTTCCTTCAGCTGGAAAAACCTAACAATTTATGCATTCCCTCTACCTTTACTGACCAAGGTGTTACTGAAGATCAAGGCAGAGCAACCGAAAGGAATCTTGATAGCTCCAGACTGGCCAAGGCAGCACTGGTATCCTTTGCTACTGAGCATAACTCACACCAAACAGTGGCCCTTGCCACAATGGCCTCTACTCTTAACTCGGCACAATTACAGGACTGTTCATCAAAATCTGCAAACATTGCAGCTGACAGCTTGGAGGGTTCCATGGCTTTGACCCATGACTCCCTCTCCGAAAAAGTTCAGGAAATATTGCTGGAAGCACGCAGATCTTCCACCAGAAAAACCTACTCTAAGTGGAAGAGATTCATCATCTGGAATGCCAGCAAGGGCCAGAATGCATCAGTGATGAGCATACCTCAGATATTAGAATACTTGGCAGAAATGTTTCATAGTGGCCTCTCATATTCTTCCATTAAAATCCACGCTTCAGCAATCTCAGCAAATTGCAACTGTGACCCACCTGTGTTTTCACATCCCTTGCTAAGACAGTTTCTAAGAGGGATAAAGAATATCAAACCTCCCAGAAAACCACCTGTTCCTACATGGGACCTCAATTACATCTTGGAAAAATTAACTCTTCCTCCTTTTGAACCAGCAGCATCTTCCGAAATGCAATTTCTCTCCTGGAAAACTGTCTTCCTGTTGGCAGTTACCTCAGCAAGAAGAATCTCTGAGATACAGGCCCTCATGGCAGTGCCTCCCTTTCTCATTTTTCATCAGGACAGAGTTTCTCTAAGGACCAATCCTTCATTCATGCCAAAGGTGGTATCCAGGGTGTCTCTAAATCAAGCAATCTACCCGCCTACTTTCTTTCCCAATCCTAAAAATAAAGGGGAAAAGCTGCTGCATACTTTGGACATACACAGACAACTACGCTACTACTTGGACAGAACAAAGACCACCAGGAAGTCTGACCAGCTATTTGTAGCCTATGCTGCTGGAGTACAAGGAAAAGCAGTCTCCAAACAAACAATTTCAAAATGGATTGGACACTGCATCAGATTCTGTTACTCTTTCCATGGAAAAGGTGTGCCAGCCAATATTAGACCACACTCCACCAGAGCTATAGCCACATCCACAGCCTTTCTAAGAGGAGTGGCTACAAAGGACATTCTGGAGGCTGCTACATGGAGCTCCGTGCATACATTTACCAAACACTACAACCTGCCATTATACTCCAGATCTCGAGCAGGCTTTGTTTCGGCAGTCCTGCAGGGCCTTCTAGCTACACCATCCCTTGCTTAGATCCTACCACCCCCATCTTGGCTATGGTATTCAACCCATATGTCAGGACTGCAGTTGCATTCTTGAAGGACATAGTACAGTTTTGTACCTACCATAAATGTAGATGTCCGATAGATATGCAACTGCAGTCAGGTTTACCCTCCCTCCTACCCCTCTGTTTTTTTTCCCTTGGGTCCATTACCCCTTTCCTATTAGCTGGGGATATCTGTTATGGTGTATCTGTTTATTACTGTTGTGCTTATCTGTGAATTTTTGTTTATCCATTCACAAGATTTAGCCTTCCTTGGAGGGCACCTGGCATCTGGGGCAAGAAACACTGAAGAAGATGGCGTCGGCGGATGCCTTTATACCCCAGCCGCTCTGACGTCGGGGAGGAGGCGACATCAGCAGACACCGGACCCAGACTTTGGAATCCGGACGACCGAAGGGCTGCCTGAGGCAGGACAACCCATATGTCAGGACTGCAGTTGCATATCCATCGGACATCTACATTTATGGTAGGTACAAAACTGTACTTTTCCATAATTCTACAAGGCTAAAACTGATAGCTGTACACGTGTACAGTGCACAAGACAGTTTTACCATGTTGTAAGGAGTAAGCCTACCAAATGAGGTATTACTTGGCACACTGACATGCTCCCTTGCAAAGTTATTTACCAAAATATGAAAAAAAAATCATTTCCATAACCTAAGTCCGAAACAAACTTTGTATGTACGTGTACAATATACAGGGAGGGACAGTTCTTTTATGTTGGAACTATCAATATTGTCTTCAAAATGAGGTATTAGCACATTCATATTCTCCCTTGCGAAGTTATTTACCAAAATATGGAAAAAAATCAATTTCCATAACTGAAGTCCAAAACAAAATTTGATATTTTTACATGTGTACAATGTATAGGCACAGTTTTTACCATGTCGGAACTATCAATACTGTCTTCAAAATAAGGTATTTGGCACACTGACATGCTCCTTTGCAAAGTTATTTACCAAAATATGAAAAAAATCATTTCCATAACCGGAGTCCTAACAAAACTAATCTGTACATGTGTACAGCATTCAGAAGCAGTTTTTTACCATGTAGACACACACGATTGTAAATATACACATTCTTGGTGTAGCCAACCTACTGCTGAATGGGTACATGTAAAGAGAAAAAGCAAGGTAAGTACCGCCACTTCACTAATGACCCCAGGACAGGCATGGGACTTCAGTGGCAGGCAAGGCCATCTGATCTGTCTGATAGCTGTTCTGGCTACCCACTCAGACAGCTGATACCACTGTAGTCTCACGACCTTCAGTGTCAGCAGTCTTCCTTGCCTATGCCTTTTCTCTCTACATGTGTCCATTCAGCAATGGACCTAAGGGATCAAGATCTGCATTAGTAAGCCCTTCCTGTCATCTAAACTCTACACATTCCTGATAAAAGCAGACTAAAAAAAGTGTTGCAGGATGGTCACTGACAGATAGTACGTGGTAGCACTCTACTGAAACAGTACTTGCTCAGCATCCTTACCAGCTCCTTACCACAGTTATTTGCCAAACTCCGAAAATTATATTTTACAGAACACATTTCATAATAGTTTCTTACTATACCTGTCCCACTTGGTCATGGGTGTTTTCCATTCTTTTCACAAGCTGCATGTTGCCAATCCTGCATAGCTCTCCTCACGACATTGTGGAGGTCAGTCAAGAATGCAGTGCCCTCCTCAGGTGAACGCCACCCCTTTTGAACAGGTGAACATCTTTTGCGATGATGCTGTTGTGGTAGATTGTAGATCCACTGACCCTGTGCATCAAGCCATGCATGAACCCGTTCTGTAAACATCTGGCCTTGTGAGCCGTTCACTGTGTTCCATAACTGTCTGAATTATATCAGACCACATAAAATGACAATGTGGCCACCACGACTGCAGGTGTTCAAAAATTGCTGTAATTTGAAACCGTAGCCTTCCAAGTGGTTGATTGATATCATTCCCTCCAGTGTGCAGCACAAGAATGTCTGGCTCAGGGTAGATGGAACATTTCTCTTCCAACAGCTGGAGTACTCTGCTCCAATGTATACCTCTTCTTGCAATCCAGTATATCTTCACACTGGATGTGGGGAAGCTCAACTTGTACTGATTTTCAGTTTCGGAGGCATGACTGGCAGCCCAGTGAAAATAGGAATGGCCACATACCCACACACTCACTCGTCATTCTGCTCGTGAAGCCATGTCAGTGTCAAAGTGGGCAAACCTGCACAGGAAAGAAAATGCAAATAGATTGCTACTGATGTTTGACACGTATTGGAAGACTACATATATATGTATATCGTATGCATTACCTGGTTAGACCATCCAAATCTTGACTCCTATCCACAGGGGCATTATCCTTTTCATTAGGAAGAGAGATCATAATTCTCATAACCATGGTCCCAAACAAACTGATAACTGGACATGTGTACAGCATACAGATACGGTTCTTTTTATATCTTGCAAGTAGCAATACGGTCTTCAAAATAAGCTACTTGGCATGCTGACATGTTCCCTGACAGTTACTCACCAAGTATGAAACACCACCATAATTCTCATAACCAGTTTCCTAAACAATGTGATATTGGTACACCAGACAGTTTTTTTCCATCTTGTAAGTACTAAAACTGTCTTAAAGATGCCAAGTTCCGGAATTTTAGAACAAAATATGAAAAATCTGTAGCACTCCTAAACATTTGGAGTGTCCAACACCTGTCCTTGCAATGTGATAATGACTTTTAGTAATGTGAATAACAGTGGTAGCTGCCAATTATTTTATTCGAGTGCTAATCACCTGCATGTCTTGACTGCAAAATTCTGCATGCTCTAACAAAAGGTGATTGCTCCACATAACGTTTTGAGGAAACATTCATTACATTCATGGTGCAAGTATTCTGTAAGACTGAGTTAACATCTGTCAGGAAAACCCAGCTACAAACAGTATTGTTTGACACAACCATGCCAACTATTTATGCAAACACACTTGGGTTAACTACAGAAAAGGTTATCTACAACACAGATAATCATATTAATGGTCTGTCGGGCCAATAACTTGTCTGCAAGGTATGCCAAACTCACATAATATATGTGGACAAGTATTTTATAGATTTTCTGCTTTTGCCTGCAACGACAAATTGCCCCTGTCCAGCTGTGTATGCAGAAGCACCAAATGACACAGTAAACTGTTGCCCGGTGGTCACTTCAGCAGTCTGACAATGTATGCACAATCACTTCCCTGATGCACAATGAAACAGTAATATTGTCCTAAATATATGGTTGAGCAATGTTAAATCTCAACATAAAATACCTCAGTAAGCCTTTCATAAACTGATATTTTTAAAAAGAGTTCAGCTAACAGAATACATTTATAGAATTCTAAACAAAAAAAAAAGTTTGCTGAGACAGTATGCAGAAAA